>NC_047521.1:8433997-8667452 GCF_902827115.2 Pseudochaenichthys georgianus | reverse complement strand
TCCCTCTTTCACACCAACAAACAAACAACATCTCTCTGCTCTGTCCTCTCAGGTGGAAATCCCAAACATCCAGAAACAAAGGAAACATTTAGCCAAGCTGGTGCTGGACATGGACTCAGCGCGCACACGGTGAGTCTGTTTTACTGTGTGTGTGTGTGTGTGTGTGTGTGTGTGTGTGTGTGTGTGTGTGTGTGTGTGTGTGTGTGTGTGTGTGTGTGTGTGTGTGTGTGTGTGTGTGTGTGTGTGTGTGTGTGTGTGTGTGTGTGTGTGTGTGTGTGTGTGTGTGTGTGTGTGTGTGTGTGTGTGTGTGTGTGTGTGTGTGTGTGTGTGTGTGTGTGTGTGTGTGTGTGTGTGTGTGTGTGTGTGTGTGTGTGTGTGTGTGTGTGTGGGAAACTCCACCCGCTGTGAATGGATCTGGTGCTTCACACTAAATGTAACTGGGATCCAATTGCACAAAGTGAAGTGTCACCACCATGAATATCTGCAGATTGAAAACCTAATTGTTCAAAAGCAGAGGAGTAAAGTTTATCAAGCTAACAATATTTGTTTAGTACATGTATAGCTGGTTTAAGGATTTAAGGAATTTTTATTTTATTTTATTTATTTTGTTTTATTTTGTATTTTAACACATTTTATTTTAATCATTTTCAACGTCATTACTTTACCTTTTTATCTTTGATTTATTTTATTTTATATTTTTAAGTCTTACTTTAAGTTGTTATAATTGCATACATATTTTTATTATTTTTAAATGTTATTTTGTTTTATCTTTTATTGCGAATTTAACATCTTTACTTTACCTCTCTATATTTATATAAATATATATAAATAAATTGTATTTAAATATGTTTACATTCTTACTTTCTTACTTGTAAAGAGGTGTCCCTGAGCAAGGCACCGTTCCCCACACTGCTCCCCGGGCGCCGTTCAAAATGGCAGCACACTGCTCCTAACACTAGGATGGGTCAAATGCAGAGGAACAATTTCCCCACGAGGGATTAATAAAAGTCTATCTCTCTTTTAATCTCTCTTAAGCCTCTTATGTTTGTATAAATATGAATATTATTTGTTATAATAAAAAAAATGTAATTCTAAAAAGGAGCAACTGTCACAAAACACAATGTTAACAAAGAAAGTTTTCTTATTCTGATTGATCATGTGAAAACCTCTTGAATGATCATGTCAGTGCAGCTTTCTCTCCCGTCCAATCAGAAGCGGTTTCCTGTAACGTGCTATCCCCGCACTTTCTTCCTGCTGATTCCCTGTCATCACTTCAGTTTGAGCAGTGATATGAAGAGACATGTGATGTTCCTCTCTGCAGTCCAGCCAGGCAGTCAGTTTGTTTTTTGGGTGACCCAAATCTGAGACAGTTTTTCCCATCATGCGGCTGTGCTGAGCTCCACTGGCAGCGTGGCATATTATCTCCACCCAGAGACTCACTCAGACAGAAAGCCAGACAGAGAGGGCCGAGGGGGGCTTAAAGGGAACAGAAAACAGCTTAGAGGAATGAATTAGGGTGTGTATATAGAGAATCAAGTGAAGACTTAAATTGGCTTTTTAAAAGGTGTTTTGTTATCCAGCAGATTGTGTTGTCGATGATTATCACTTAAAGGTGACATGTCATGCTTTTCCGGTTATTGCCCGTCCCCTTGTGTTATGAAGGTTTTTATGCATGTAAACGGTCTGCAGAGTCAAAACCCTCAAAGTACACCATGTAGCGAGTAAAACTCAGAAAATACCTCCCCAAAACGCCTCGTTGGAGATACGTCACTGTCCATTTGATTCTTCCAGGGACATCATGATGTCATGTCGTCCCCGGAACAAAATGGACCAATCCGTGGAGCCGTTACGTTACGTCCGCGGAGCCGTTACGTTATGCCCCCGCTGATTGGTCCAAATTGACCAATCCACGGACTTCCTCACACACACACGCAGCTCTGCTGATCTCTCCTCCCTGGCTGCAGGCTGATAACAGGCAGTTGGGATCGCGGCGAAATTCTCTCTGCAGACCCATTCTCACAGCGTTTATCAACCTTTTTCTTACTCAATATCAAGCCACACTTATTGTTTTTACTTCGGCTGTGACTTTGTGTGTGCTCAGGGTGAGTTTGGCTGTGTTTCGCTGTGTATCGCTAAACAAGGAAATCACACCTCCACGGAGCTCAGCGCGATTCACAACGTCCCGACTGGTCCCGACCAATCGGAGCACACTGGGCTCACAGGGAGGGGGGGGGCAAGAGCTGCAACGAGCCGTTAAGGACAGAGAGTGAATACACATACTTTACAGAGATGCTGTATGAGAAACCAATGTGAGTTTGGCCATGACATGACATGTGACCTTTAAATATAAAAACAAAAGTCTACGCTGCTGGAGCTTTAGTTTAACATGCTGTGCTCACACTGGTGGAATGTAACTACTGCAAGGACAAAAACTGAAGTGCATTTGTCTGACAGATAAAGTGACTTAGCAGATAACATTTCACCCCCCCTTTCCTTAACAGTGGAATCATACAAATGTCTTGAATTTTTAATATTTCAAAACCTTGTTGAATGATCTGAAAAATGTCACAAAGCTGAAAACAAGGCTGTTTATTTTACAAACTCATGAAAAGTTGACGTTTTATGGATATCACTGGAAAGCTATTAAGCTACAAACACATGATGATCTTAGAGAATATAATGAAATGTGTTACATTTACACAATCCTTTAGGAAATAAACCAGTGCAAATGACAACAACTTTAAACATACTGTACAGCAGTGTAATGCAACGTACACATTAAAACAGCAGTTATATTAATCCAAAACATCATAAATAATACTGAAACACAGACATGGAATATCTTAATGCACTTTGTATGTTGATTATACATACATACTTTTGATAAAGTATATTTTCTATGTAGGACTTTTGCTTGTAGTGGAGTACTTGATATACAGTAGGATCTGACTACTTTAATTAATAGTAATATTGACAATTGTTTTTCCCCCAGGTATTATCAGTCCAACAAGTCTTCAGGACTGTCCAGTAACCTGCAGCCGTCAGGAGCGAAGGCCGACCACCACAGGGAGGAGATGGAGGAGGCAGCCAACCGCATGGAGATCTGCCGGGTCAGTGACCACCTTACTCACAAGCAATTAACTGTTAATGTCCATTCATATTGAGAGGATCCATTTAGTTAAAGCTGTTTGAATTCATATTTGTATGTAAGATGGTTATCTGTTTTGGTCCCGGCTCAATGCTCTCATAGTGTTGTTTAGCAGCTTCAGAAGAAACTGCTGTAAAAAGCCCTGGGCTGCAGTCGAATAGTCCAAAAATCAGCTCCTAACGTCTAACCCTATCGTCTATTCCTTGACCTCTTTGTGAAACGTCATGGGGTTAAGGGATAGTGGATAGGAGAATTCAAAAGGACTTAGGAGAAGAGACTGCGGTACTTTAGAGCAGTGATTCTCAAATGGGGGTACGCGGACCCCTAGGGGTACGATGAGGTACTGCAGGGGGTACGTGAGATTTAAAAAATAAATAAAAAAAGTTAATAAAAAAAATACCATGCATGATTACAAAAATAATCTTAGTACAATAAGTTAAATAGAAAACACAATTGTATATAAAATATTCCGAGAACCACCAAGGGGGTCCTCATATAAACATGTAAAATGTGTGTATTGTATTTTATAGTTTTGCATAATATGTAATTGTGTTCATTAGTTTGTTTAACAGATATTACTTCAGTTGAAAAACTTTTTTTCATGCATAAAATGAAAATATCCTTAGTTTGTTGTAATGCATGAAGGAGGTAATACATCACACACTGAGGGAACATCACTATATTGGAATTATTTGTATAGGCTTTTTCGATCAAAAATGTTCGGGGTAGGTCAGGGGGTACTCGGCTGAGAAAATGTTTCAAAGGGGGTACATGACAGAAAAAAGTTTGAGAAGCACTGCCTTAGAGAATCCGAATGCACTTTCACTATCCGACGTGTTTATGATGCGCCAGTGGAGGTCATAAATGTGCGTCTGCTGCTGTGGGGAAACTATGGAAACTACAGTTTTCTATACAGCGGACTACAACATGGATGTTTAATAAGAACGAGGGACTCATCTCGAGACTCTGCACCGTGCTCTGATGCTGCTGCTTTGCTTTATGAACGTGGACAACAGAGAAACATATTCTTCAGGACCAAAGTTGGAATTGAAATAAAAAAGGAAAGTGAAACTTATGCTCGTCGCCCTCTCCCTCCGGTTCACATTAATACACATGATCCCAATACGTATGATTGTATGAACTATGAAAAGATCTTAAAATCAATACAAATGTATTTATTATAAACGTTAGTCCTTAACACCTATCACTGTGTATATCACCATTTAAACATCTTTTAAAAGTTGAACAAACCCCACACAGCTCAGTGAAATGTTGACTTTATTTGATCATTTCAGTTAAAACTAACGTTCATATTCCTCTTTTTGATTATAATACTGATGAACGTTCAAAACAAACCACTTTGGCAACTTACCACCTATGTTTTAAAATGCTTAAAGGTAGGGTAGGTAAGAATGGAGAAACCAGCTCAAGTGCGCTAGAATTTGAAAGTACACAACCGGAAAAAATCTGCCACTTCCTTACAGAGCCCCTCCTCCAACACACACGAACGCGCACATGACCAATGAGGGCAAGAGATACGTTTGTGCACAGATGGAAGGCTGACAGGCAGGTCGGCCATCCAGTTACTTTAGCCGGGCCGGCTCAGATGATTGGTCATGCTTGCAACCGCAAGGCATTGTGGGGCAGCATTTTCTCCTCTCCTTTCGGTGAGGGAGGTCCAGTGGTTCCTAAGCTAAAGGAGGTTATAAAGGAAGTTTGAAACCTCCTTTCCTATCATCTAGAGCAGGGGTGTCAAACTCAAATACACAGTGGGCCGGACTGGTTCAATTTGTATTGCAAAACGTATTACACATATTAAACCTGGAACTAACAAAGCTTAGATGATTGCCTATAAAAACAACATTAAATAATCAGTTTCATTTCTTATGGCTCTGTCTGCAGCTTTTCCCAAGTCCTTTCTTATGATTACATTTTTCCACAGGCAAAAGAAAAATAATATTTCCCTCAAAGAACAAACCAAACATGCCCTGTTGTCGTGAGAGAAAAAGTGCAGAAGGAAACATCCATTAAACTCAGTGTGCTGCTCTGTGATGCTAGTTCAAGCCAGATACTTGGCATCTCGTCTTGGGTGCAAGTTCATACATTTTTGGGCTCAGGCTCTGAGCTGAGGATTTCAGGATTGAGTGAAGGTGTGCATGCAATATACCAGCGGGCCAGATCTAATAGTAATTAAAAATTATCCTGCGGGCCGAAATTAAATCCACCAATGGCCTGATTTTGCCCCCGGGCCTTGAGTTTGACACATTCTCTAGAGAATTTGAACGGAACTTATCATGGCTGCCACTGAGGTACTTCCGGGTCAATTCACTCCGTTAGGAAGGTTCCTAAGCAAAACGGACTATTCAACCGCAACCCTGGTACTCTACCTGCTCAGCAGCAAACAGCAGGCGGACACAGTTAGACACTAGCTGGTGAACATAGTGGAGCATTTAGGGACAGATATCTCTCTCAGGAACTGGTGGAGACCAAAATCAGAGCAACATACAAAGACTCAAATAGATGATAATGTTGCTGCACATCCATGACACGTGTGCTAACAAAGTTTGCCATATCAACTTAAAAAAATGATTTATGAATCATTCCATGATTGCCTGTTTATGTTTTTATCATGTTCTGTTGCTTTTAACATCTCCAAATATTTACCAAATTGTACGGTACCCTTGGGTGTCATGAAAGGCGCCCCTAAATACCTTTTATTATTATTTTTAGTATTATTAAATGTTAAAAGCTCTATCTTCAAAAAGACTCTCTGGATTTTCCCATTCAAAAGTCGCACATGGTGCACAGTAACGCATTTTCCATCACTCAGCTGTGGTTGGTCCTTCAGAGAGGGTGGGCGGAGCTAATGCAACATACGTGCTCTTTAATTGTGTATACTGTAAAGCGGCTTACCATCCATCCATCCATCTTCTCCCACTTATCCGTGGTCGGGTCGCGGGGGTAGCAGTTCCAGCAGAGAGCCCCAAACTTTCTTTTCCCTGGCGACATCAACCAGCTCTGACTGGGGGATCCCAAGGCGCTCCCAGGCCAGCGAAGAGATATAATCCCTCCACCTGGTCCTAGGTCTACCCCTTGGTCTCTTCCCAGCTGGACGTGCCTGGAACATCTCCCTAGGGAGGCGCCCAGGTGGCATCCTAACTAGGTGCCCTAACCACCTCAACTGGCTCCTTTCGATGCGAAGGAGGAGCGGCTCAACTCCGAGTCCCTCCCTGATGACCGAACTTCTCACCTTATCCCTAACGGAGCGTCCACACTACAGCTTCAAAAAAAGCTATTCAAGCAACACGACCAACAACCAATCACATGAATCTCCCGCCCCCGACATACAAAGCAAAAAACCCCGGGGATTTAATGGGAGCAATATATATATAAATATAAACTCCCCAAACAGGCGAAAACCTACCAGTTTCACCCACTGTCTCTGCCACCTCCCTCCATGCCTGGCTCCTCCGGTTTGTATCCCGGTAGGTGAAGAGGGTCTGGTCATACAAAACCGGGTGATTTGCTACGGCGATAGTTAGTTTCTCCTCCAACTTTTTTTGAAATATAGAAATGAACGGCGGGATATCTCTCCCAGTTTAGACGCGGTTTGATTGGCTACGGCTTGAGCTGTCAGATTTTCCGAAACGGGATTTGATTGGCTGGCGCCGGCTACTCCGGCGTCTCCGGCGGAGACGGACCGCTCTGCTACCCACAATTCAGTTCGTCGAAAAAGCGAGGCAACGTGACGTCACCCCATTCAAAGTGAATGGGCAGATTGGAGTTGTCAACGCTGTCGACGCTGTAGTGTGGACGGGCCGTAACGGCCCCTACACACGGCGGCGTGCGTTGCCGCTTGGCGGTGGGCGTGTCCTGAGCTTGGGGAGTCAACGCGAGCAGCCCGACCAACAACCAACCACATGAATGTCCCGACCCTGACATACAAAGCAAAGCATTCATGCTACATCCATGCTGGCTAAATATACTGTCTATGCTTGCTAGCTGTCCATTCAAACGAAGTACACAGGATATAAACTCCACAAACGAGAGAACCTACCAGTTTCCCCCACTGTCTCTGCCACCTCCCTCCATGCCTGGCTCCTCCGGTTTGTATCCCTGTATGTGAAGAGGGACTGGTCATAGAGTACCGGGTGATTCCCTACCGCCACGATCATTTTCTCCTCCTTTTGTTGACATATGGGAAATAACTGCGGTCTGGCTCTCCCAACATACACCCGGTTTGATTGGCTAGTGCTTGTACTGTCAGATTTACATACGAGGGATTTGATTGGCTGACGCCTCCGTCGAGGCGGCAAAAGTAGAACATTGCTCTACTTTTGCAGCGAGTACCGCGAGAGAAGCTACGCTTTGCTCCCACAATGCAGTTCGGCGAATCGTGACGTCACCCCATTCAAAGTGAATGGGCAGAAGCGTGTGTAGGGGCCATAAGGGAGACACCAGCCACCCTGCGGAGAAAACCCATCTCGGCCGCTTGTATCCGCGATCTCGTTCTTTCGGTCATGACTAAAGCGGCTTACTGTTTTTTTTAATGTTGTGAGTCAACAGTATCTACGGCTGAATAAAAACAACGTTGAAACTTAAAAAACAAGTTAACGTGAGATCCAAAAACACCTGAAATTACTGCTAAGAGAAGTTACTTCAAAATTCCTGACAACAATACTTTCTTGTTTATCAGCTGTTCTTACAGGGCGGATTCGAGCCAATTGAAACAAACCAACTGTTGTTGTTTTTCACTTACGGAGCGTCCACACTACAGCTTCAAAAAAAGCTTGGAGCTGGGCGTGTCTGGAGCTTGGGGATTTTATTCAAGCAACACGACCAACAACCAATCACATGAATCTCCCGCCCCCGACATACAAAGCAAAAAACCCCGGGGATCGTATGGGAGCAATATATATATAAACTCCCCAAACAGGCGAAAACCTACCAGTTTCACCCACTGTCTCCGCCACCTCCCTCCATGCCTGGTTCCTCCGGTTTGTATCCCGGTAGGTGA
This sequence comes from Pseudochaenichthys georgianus, assembly GCF_902827115.2. NCBI lineage: Eukaryota > Metazoa > Chordata > Actinopteri > Perciformes > Channichthyidae > Pseudochaenichthys > Pseudochaenichthys georgianus. The sequence continues at coordinate 8,659,287 of NC_047521.1, read as the reverse complement.
AGAGGGTCTGGTCATACAAAACCGGGTGATTTGCTACGGCGATAGTTAGTTTCTCCTCCGACTTTTTTTGAAATATAGAAATGAACGGCGGGATATCTCTCCCAGTTTAGACGCGGTTTGATTGGCTACGGCTTCAGCTGTCAGATTTTCAGAAACGGGATTTGATTGGCTGGCGCTGGCTACTCCGGCGTCTCCGGCGTCAGAAGTAGAACATTGTTCAACTTCTGTCGCCGGAGACGCCTGAGACGGACCGCTCTGCTACCCACAATTCAGTTCGGCGAAAAAGCGAGGCAACGTGACGTCACCCCATTGAAAGTGAATGGGCAGATTGGAGCTTTCCACGCTGTAGACGCTGTAGTGTGGACGGGCCGTTACTGTTACTATAAGCAAAATATTGGCAGCTACTTCTTTGTTATTTTAGTCCACTTTTCTATTGGATTTTCAAAAACCACGACACAGGGTTAGGCTATGAGGTTGAACATTTTGGCATGAGGAAAGGAAAATCTGATCATTTATGAAGCACTTCACTTTTTGTTTCTCAGTTTCCCTTCCCTGCTCTGTCCTCACATGATTATGTTGCTCGGGTGTGTTCAGCAAAACAAGAGCGGATGGTGAGGACAGAGCAGAGAAAGATGGAAATGATGTCATGCTGGGGCTCTCCGGGAGCAGCGGGGAACAGCTGTGAGGCAATATATTTGTATTTCTCACCGCCCTAACAGAAACAGTTGCCACATTCCTATCGGACTGGGCCATCTCACAGACAGTACTCTTATATGTTAACAGATTATGGTATTGCAACAATGTTTTGACAATACACGCACATTTTGATATATTTCAACTGCAGGTTACTCTACAGTATGGTGGCCGACAGGAGCAAACGCGCTACAGCGGCCAAACACACTTCCATTAGGAGAAACGCGCTGCACTTTCAAAAAGTATACGAATATAAAAACACAAATGTGCCAATACACGTGCACATGAAGAAACATCTTCAACAACTTGACAACAGATGTGCAGCATTTAGAAAACATTCATCAACTTGATGAAACATAGGCAGCGTTTAATAAAAGCTCTGCTAAATGAACAACGCTCCAAAAAAGCTCAAAGCACAACGGAAACGGGGACACTGGTGACGATGTTTCCTCAGTTTCATGTGTTTGGACACATTTGGGTTTTCATATTTTTCATCCATTTTGAAACTGCAGCGCGTTTTTCACACCTGTCGTCCACCGTAATACAGACAAGTCGAGGCAAGTTCATTTATAGCACATTTCAACAATGCAAAAGTGCTTTATACAAAATACTCAAATAGTGCAAAAAGAAACACAAATATAAAAGCATTCAAATCCCAAGAGGAGAAAAATAAGGACAAGCTAAAATACACTTAGCTATTAAGTACCAGAATAAAAGTTGCAGTGCTGTCTAAGATATGAAAATGTATAAGATTTAGTATTCAGCCTTGACTTAAAGCAATGAATGGATACAATGGACCTGCCATTTTACCTGAGTTTATTCCAAAGAACAGGAGCATTACAACTGAACACACAAAAAAAATACTTGAAATAGCCGTAACTTCTACAAATATTCAAAGGAAACAACCTAGTTCAATATTCTATCAATATACACTATCAATTTGACTGCATATTAATACAAGTTTTGACCTTTTTAACTGCCACCATACTTGTCATTGCAGGAAACTCACAGGTGTAACTAATAACACTAACAAAGCTCCGCCTGCACCCCTCATTAATGCAATTAATTACACCTGTGCTTTTCCTACGCTCCCAATTCTAAATGTCTGCTTTTCAAAGGGTATTTTTTAAAAACATTTAACGTTTTTTAATATGATTTACTTTGTAGTTTGACCGTATATTTGTGTGTGTCTTCACAGGACCAGCTATCGGCAGACATGTACAGTTTTGTGGCCAAAGAAATCGACTATGCAAGCTACTTCCAGACAGTAAGTCCAACATCTCTGCAGTGACGGGGTTTCAGTGAAATGTTCTGCTGCTCCATCACAGTGTCTCTCCTCTCTTCCAGCTGATAGAGGTCCAGGCAGAGTACCACAGGAAGTCCTTAGAGCTGCTGCAGAGCGTGCTGCCCCAGATCAAGGCTCATCAGGGTGAGTTTGAGATCACATGATGCATCAGGTTGTACGACTCTTTCTTCTCTGACATCAGGTTAGCTGTTGCTGCAATGTCCTATGTGTGCTAATGTGCATGTTTATAATGGCAAGTAGGGGGTCATGCTAAAATATATCTGTTTTAATTTGAGTTTCAACACTAAAATTAACTGTGAGTGCAGTATAGTTATACTTTCTTGGCACGTTAATAAGCAGGGAGATCTGACGTATATCTTGTCAGCTAGTTCACCCTCTGCAAACATGTTTTTCTTTGGGACCTGATAAATTGGTTTTCAAATTAGGTAACATTAAATGTCTAAAAATAGTACGAGAAAAAAAGGAAAGAGCTTTAAATATATGTATCAAAATAAGGAACAATATAAGTTGTTTTGTCATTATACAATTCAGGATTACAAACACAGTTGTAGCCACGCAACACAAGTATATACTGTCAAATGTGAAGCATTTATTCTGTTAAACTGGGAATATTTGGGCAATTAGGTAAAAAATATTTATAATAATTATAAACACGAGAGCAGGAGTAAAACTCCAATAAGAAATACGTTTTTAAGTCGTCAACGTTCGAGAAACTTAAAAAAAAAAAAAGAAGAAATGATGACACTTGATGACAGTACTTGATGAGCTATAAAATATTGCATTCCTCTAAAATCAATACAGTAAAAACGTTTCATTTGTGTCTGTATGTAGTCACATACATGACCTGAACTCAAACGCCATTGTCAAGAATTATTATTACATTTTCCACAAATACAAATATGTGAAATCACCTTTTCTTAATAGCCTGTGAGAAGAGCATTAGCACAAAAACTCAAATCTGTCATTGCAAATGTAGCATTCAATCAGGATCCCATTGCTTACAGATACTGTAGAAGCTTCATGAGATAACGGATTCTAAAGGTCGTCCGGCAATTGTATTACTAACTTCCTGCAGCCTGAGAGGAAATGTTTAGCATCTGTAGCTGCGACTGTATTCCATGCATGTTTTCCTGTGTGTGTGTGTGTGTGTGTGTGTGTGTGTGTGTGTGTTTAACTATGTGTGTGTGTGTGTTTAACTCTGTGTGTGTGTTTGACAGAGACCTGGGTGGAGAAGCCGTGCTACGGGAAATCATTAGAGGAGCACTTAGCGCTCAGCGGGAGAGATATTGCCTTCCCTATCGAGGCCTGTGTCACCATGCTGCTGGAGTGTGGCATGCCGGAGGAGGTCAGCCTCACACACAGAGCACCTGTCTTTTACATGAAACACACACACAAGTCACGACTGAGATGAAGTCACTGAAAGAAAAGCAATGAGGTCGAGGCTACAGTTTGCTTTCCTCAAAGCAATTTGCAGTGTTACAGCCTGAAGCCAAAGTCCTCGGCTGTTTAATTAATGGTGATGCTTAGAAATGTCCTAATTGTCTGATGGTATCAAGCCAATGAGCTGTGCAGCTTGTTAACGATTGTTTCATGGAGACATATTGAGGGTAATCTAAATGTTCCCCGTAAACAAATGTTTATAAGATTATAAGAAAAATAAATGCATCACCATGAATAACTACATTTCATTTCAACAGTCATTAGACTTAATGCGATGTTTGCTGAACATTATAGATAGTGCTTTTGAATGTGGTGTGTAATTATTTAAAATGCTGACAGTCAAGCTTATCATTAGTGTTCAACTCGACATGTTGAAATTAATTTAGTAAACGACCCTTTGATACCAGGATTTCTGCTGACTCAGCTGCTCTTACATTAGCAGTTGGGTTTAATGTTCAAAATGTTTTGCTAATATAAAAAATCCCTTAACAACGACTCTAGCTGAAACTAAGTTAAAAAACACTAGGCAAGGCAAACAGGTATTATCAGTCAAATATAGCCGTAGCATATCACAGGAACAAGGGCTTACACTGCAGAATGGCCTTTCAGACTGTTGTCATGACTATAATAGTATAATAGCTTATGGTCTGACATATTTCATCTAGTTACATGTTTTGTTCGTAACATTTTAATCTGAATGTAATTGTCAAATAAATGTACAACATGTTCCCTTTGAAAGTGGACTTCATTTCAATCATTGTCTTTAGCCTGTCTGACGATTCATAAACACACAATGAGTTCTTAAAAACATACTTATCTTTAGTTTAAGTTTACTATTAAGAAATATGTAAAGTACTTGAGGCTGTAGACTCTAAAGTTGGGCACTAGAATGTGCATTTAGTTTTCCTAATTCTTTACAAATGCCACCATTCAGAAGAAGTAGCCCTCATACATCAGTTATCTCTGCCTGTGTATAAGCACAACAGCATTATAGGTGAAGAACTCCAAGATTGAAATGTACAAGAAAATGTGTAGTTTGTTCGTTCTCATTAAAAATCACTTAATTGTCTTTACTTAAAAGTGACTTAAATGAGTCTTTTCATGTTTTGCATCTCAGGGTTTGTTCAGAATCGCTCCTTCAGCCTCCAAACTGAAGAAGCTGAAGGCGTCTCTGGACTGTGGCGTGTTGGATGTCGAGGAGTACTCTGCAGACCCTCATGCCATCGCAGGTGAGCTCTCCGTGACCTCGCTCCCTTTCCTGTCTCCTAGTGGCTGCTCATCTTGGTTTCCATGGGTACATGTATGAGCTGGCACATGTTGCACATTAGGAATCTTCATGTCTCCACATTTCTGGCACGCTCTAACGTCCATGTGTTATTGATCTACCCCGCCACCTCCACACACACATCATTATTAAGGCTGTGTGCTTCTTCTTCACACACTTTGATTCCGCAGCTGTCATTGGTCGACCTCAGCAGTGGATGTCCTGTTAAAGGTTCATTCAAAAGTCCCATTGAAAGGCCTCACAAAGATCACTCTTCATTACAATTCAGTTTGCTTCTCCTGGAGTCAACCGCAAATAGATGTTTTTACTTTGTTGTAGTTATTTTTATATTGGAGAGATAATCAATGAACTATCACAAAAGTGTCCTGTGATCAATTCAAAATATTACTAGGATTAGTGTTTCTTTCTTCGTCTTCGGCAGAAAAACGTCTTCTTGGTTTTGATCTGCTGTTAAATCCAAACCATGATGGACTATAAAAGAAAAGAAGCTTTTATAAAGCGGTTATTGATCTTTTGTGTGAGGGTGGCGCTTGTCCTCAGAGTCCTGCATAACTCCAAAGAAGAAAAGCTCCACAGTTTTCTAGATCCTGAAACTTCATTTTTTGGAAAGTGAACTCCCAGCAACCAAAGAGAGACGTGGAAGCAGTGAATGCCTCCTCTGTAGTCATGTAGGTTCCTCCAGTGTAACCACCCCGTCATTACACTGGATGTTTCCTTGTTACAGTTTATGAACTGTTACACCACGTTTTTCTGGTTTATTGTCTAGTTTGTTATTACGTAGAACACACAACATGTGTCTAAAGGGACCACCAATATAACAAAACAAGCTAAATGTGTCCAGTGGGGCACATTTTGGATTCTAACAGGTATTATTGTTTGTTATTACAAATTGTACATTTGGAATAAGTTAAAATCCCTCCATCACTATTTAACACTAGTGCTTCTATTAGCTAGCTCTCCAAGACATTGTACCTGATAGGCTAAGGGGCGGGACATCTCTAAGCGGTTGACCAATCACAACAGAGTCGGCCAGCTAACCAATCATCGGTTTCACACAGAGGGTGAAAAGAGGTGCTGCAGCACAGGCAGTATGAGAAGAATAAAGAGCTTTTTGAACATTAAAGCACGGAGACACGTCCCAGTATGTCCCCTAAAGCATGGAGACATGTCCCAGGAGAGACACTACATACAGATATGAACCTGAGAATGAGAGCAATAGGGCCCCTTTAAAGATGCAACTCAAAATCGGGAGGTACAATGTTTTCACCCGTCTAGAACAATATGTTCCCTTTTATGAAATATCATATCAGTCAGTCGCCTGTGTTCACTGGAGCATGTGGACAGAGGTTATTAAACTGGGTTGGCTCCAACAGCAAATCTCATTTGCGAGCCTTTCCCACTGGAGGAGCAGAGGTTCATCTCCAATCAGCATTAAAGAAAAAGCAGCAGACTTCTCTTTGTTAATATCTTACTAGAGGATTTGTAGTTCATCATAATTCCAGCATTGAATGTGTTTATTTAGCACCAACAAAGATCCAAACACAGTCAGACAGAACAGCAGCTCCGAGCTGTGGGAAGCCTGGCTTTATGTTTGTCATCCATCCCACACACTCCGGGGGAAATGAACTCGGCAGACCAGAGAAAAGAGGACACGTTGGAGAGAAACCCAGTCAGCTGTCTCCTTGCTCCTCAGAGCTGGAACATGCTCATGCCACCCACGACTTCTGATCAAATGATGTTTGGAGATGGTGCTTTGTAAAGGGCTTGTTGTATCAGCGTAGGTGGGTCTGATGCTGTTGTATTTCTTCACTGAAAAAGCAAACAAACAATACATTTTTGAAATGTTATTATAATGCGTAAATATGATAATTGTAATAAAACATTCTGTTCCCTTGCATGCATGCATTCATCTTATTATGTTGTCCTCCGCAGGTGCTTTGAAGTCGTACCTGCGGGAGCTCCCAGAGCCTCTAATGACATACGAGCTCTACAACGACTGGATCCAGGCCTCAAAGTCGGTAGCTTTTTATTTCATCGTGTTGCTTCTTTTCTTTTGAACTTTATCTTTCATTTGTATTCAACTTGTCTTCTTCCTGCGGTCCGTCAGCATTCAAGATCAAGACAAGAGACTGCAGGCTCTCCTCAACGCCTGTGAGAAGCTCCCCCCGGCCAACAACAACAACTTTAAGTGAGTCACTGTTTCCACGTTCCTCTCCGGGGCTCTGCTGGCAGTCAGAACCACGAAGTGATTAGTCAGGCTTCACACAGAAATCTGAATTCATCTGTTGCACAAACCTCTGTAGTTCTTCGCTGTGTGAAGTAGGACGCATTTCCATTTTTGTAAAAAACATTGTCGACCGAGCAAGCCAAAAGAAACGGTTCACTCACGCAGAAAATGTTCGGGGACATTCCATTTGCGTGGACATTTTACTGTGACGAGACAAAGTAACTAGAGTCCAAAATGTAAGATGCCGCTCACTTCCACAGCTGCAGGGATCAGTGGAGCAAAAGTCAAGGCAGCAGTTTTGTCACTGAAAGGCAAATATCCAATGTTACCCTCCACTGCATGCATCTGCAAGGCTTTTGTTACTTTGTACATAAACAAATATTAAAACAAATTATTATCAAAAACAAATTATGATATATTATGGATTAAGCCATCCAGCAGTACATACATTTAATATGCCCCCCCCCCCCCCCATTATAACACATTGATACATCCACATTAATAATCTATAATCTCTTGCATTCTGCGTGTTGAGTTGATTTCCTGTTGGTACTCTATGTATTTAAGTATTTTGATGCCAGTACTTTTTACTTTGCAAGATTTGTAACTGTTTTAGATCTGAATACTTTCTCTGCAATTAGATATTAGTTTATATAAAAAAAAAGCAGATGTCACTCTTTGTTACCATGGCAACAGTAAGCCTACATTACGCTTTGTATGCTTCTAATCTACACCTTCCCCATGTGTAGCTCAGTGTGAAGCGGTGCTGAGACAGAGGCCTTATGGCGGAGGTGGATTAAGACGAGCTGTAGATATTTGCCAGAGGGCTTATCTCTCGATCGAAAGGCACTGCGAGGGGGAGAGGGCGGGAGAGAGGAGAGACGGGAGAGAACTTGAAAGAGCAGAGATACTGCAGCACTTGTCAGTGTCATAATGGAATGGCACAAATAGGTGTTATGTTTAGGCAGGCGTCCTTTGAGCAGCCCTGTCACCTGTCCGGGTGACGGCGGCTGCTGGAGAGAGCCTGACGATCAGCTGCAGCTCAGCCAGATGAATCGTTCTGTCAGCACAGACACACACTGCCACATCTCTGGGTCTCAGAAAGAGACCAAGAGACAACAACGATAAGTGTAATTCATGCAGGCATGCTCTGTGGAAGCACAGTGTTCTCTTTAGTCTTGGGTTTGATCTTATTTCAACTTGAAGAAAGCAGGGTGGGACACTTGAGCTGCACTACAGCTCAGTTCTGTTCTGTTATTTCCCACTCTCACCAATATAACCTTCGGAAAACACGAACAAAAAGTGGATATGTGCAAATGTGGCTCTACATTTGGCACAGTATCAACAGCGACACAAACCCAACCCAGACGGATAGGAAGTGTCTCACTAACTCTGCAGCTGGTACATGATTGCATTTCCAGAGAGTGTGAGCCTCCTGCAAATGTGGCACTCTTAGTTTTTGTAAATCACAGCTGTCAAGTGAAAACAATGAAACAAAGTGTTTACCTCTTAAATCAAAATACAATCAGATCTGTAGAAAACTGAACTCACACAAAACTAAAAACAGGGCAGTTTCTATTAGCTTTTGAAGTATGTTTTTACAGGACAGCAATGGAAAAGTACCTTTTTAAAATGTATACACAATGTAATGTATTCCCTGTTTCTGTATGAACAGGTATTTGATCAAGTTCCTCTCCAAGCTGACTGAATACCAGGATCTGAACAAGATGACTCCTGGAAACATCGCTATTGTCCTGGGACCCAACCTGCTGTGGATGCACAACGAAGGGTGAGGCAGCAGAGACGCATACTTAGTCAGTCGTTAACATTCCGTCATCAAAGAATGTAACGTACAACTTACAGTACGACGTCGGAATGCACCTTGTGTTCATGTTTAAGGAACTACAAATGCAAAAACATACGTTGTGGTTTTTCTTCTGTTATGAATGTGAACTTAGAATGTTTTGATTTCCACTGCTGCTTCAAACTAGCAATGCCAAATGTTTTCAGTTCAAAGTGCCTAAAACAAGTAGAGTATTGGTATCCATGCTGTACAACACAAATGTATCATTAATTAGATCTAACCTAGTTTCCACTCTTTCACGTTTTATTTCCCTATAGAAAATAGCAGAGCAGCTTTGTGGGGGACAGAGGGTAGCTTCTTCTCATTTCCCATTCTTAAAGAAACAGAACTCTGAATGAGGCAAAGGGGCACACACACACACACACACACACACACACACACACACACACACACACACACACACACACACACACACACACACTATGAATAACCAGTTAAAAGCATGCACGATATCTTTTTAATATTACATATCTTAAAAGTACATTTAATTATTTAATGTGAACGTACTGTTCTCTAATTTAACCTACTAACAGATGGAACCAATGTCCACTAAAAGGGCCATGTTATTGAATATAAATGTTTATGTTTTTGATAGAATCTCTTTGAGATTTGTTTCCTGCGTCTCAATTGTTATGTTAAAAAAGAACATTTAATTGATATATATATTGGGTCTCAGCATGATGTTCACATACCTTACCCTTAACCTTACCCTAACCTTAACCAAGTCTTCACCCTAAAATGAATGATTCTCCTCATGGGGACCTCCATTTTGTCCCCATAAGGGCGGCGAGTCCCCACACGTGACTGTGTAAACAGATGTAGGTCCCCACAAGTATAGCAATGCTAGTCCACACACACACACACACACACACACACACACACACACACACACACACACACACACACACACACACACACACACACACACACACACACACACACACACACACACACACACATCTTGAGGAGACTTTTTATCAGAAAGTGCACTCATGATGAGGATGAGTCAGCGGTTTAGATAGAGTGAAGGACACCTCCCTTATAATATCTCTGTCTAAATCTTACAAACCCTTTATCCCCCTCTTACTTTTAATTAGTATTTTAATAGCCAACCTTTCCGAAACGCTTTTAATGTTCTCCTTTGTAATGCTCCTGCAATACAATAACAACGTGTTAATCACGGGCGAGTGTAATCTTCCCGATCCTCTCCAGCCCGCTGTAATGAAGCCTCTGTCTGCAGGAACATCACAGAGATGATGACCACCGTGTCCCTGCAGATCGTGGGCATCATCGAGCCCATCATCCAGCACGCAGACTGGTTCTTCCCTGGAGGTGACGTGCATGTTCCTTCTGATCCCAAAGCCTTTCTAAATACTTTACTGAGCTCAAGATGTACGAGATCTCCAACAGATAAAGGAACACTTGATCCTGTGTTTATCAGAAAAACTAACTTCATATTTCATTTTTACTAGACAGGAAATGTTTGACAGACAAGTAAATGTACTTAGTTACATTCCAACACTGCTTAGATATTACTCAAACAACAACACACTGAATAGTTCCTGTATTTTGTTCCTTTTTTTCTGGTCCGTCATAGAAATCGAGTTCAACGTCACGGGGAACTACGGAAGCCCGGTCCACACAAACCACAACGCCAACTACAGCTTGATGCCGTCTCCTGACTTGGACCAGATAGAGAGGAAGCAGAACGACCAGAGCCGACGGCCGCTGAGCGTCGCCACGGACAACATGATGCTGGAGTTCTATAAGAAGGACGGGTAAGACCCCTCGAGACCAGCTACGATCCATTTCTGTTTATTGTTCATCTTAAGTAAGTCATAGGCTAATTTATTGCAAATTAGCGTCTGAAATAAGCAGGACTTTCTTTGTATTAGCTTCTATCATTGGAGCGTGAAATTCACTCATGAATGTATAGAAATACAAAAAGTAACTAATTTTGTCAAAAAAAGAGTCAGATATACAATTTTTTTGTGAAGTTAATTTAACTTCACTAAAGTTTAGTGAAGTATAGTAATAGTATACAAAATTGTAAAACTAAGTAATAATAATTGTTGTTCTAATACAAATGTAATATATTAAGCAGGATAGCTCTTTAAATAAAGTTGATAAATAAACTGTAAATAAAGCTCTAAAGTGCTTTCAAACTTTAAAAAAAAGAATTGACAAAAAGATTCTAAAATATATTAGTAAATGCAAAAAGTAATAATACAATTAATATGAATAAAAAAACATAAATAGTTATTATAAAGAAAACATTTCAAGTATTAAAGCTGTTATTTAAAAGAGTACAGTAAGTACCTCAAAATTGTACATAACCACATAAAATGTAAATGTATTTGATTACATTCAAGAACTGCTGTGGATAAAATAATGATCCAAGACTTTGTGCAGCAATGAAATCTAACATGGTGCTGTATCCTCTAAATAACATCTAAATAAGCTGCCATGTTGGGTTCAATATGCGTTTGAAACAAGAAGAATGAGAGTTCAAAGGCAAAATGTCTTGAAATCAAACAAAGACAGGAAACTGTGTAAGTGATTCTACACACCATCCACACTTCTAGGCAAGTCAAGTTTCTGCCTGATTCTCTTCAAACGGGAGAAGAATTCCCCACTGATGATTACACAAGTGTAATGTGAGAGGGGACCGCAGTGAGAAGCTCAGTTTCACTATGAGGTGGACAGAAGGACTCGTATCTGCAGTCGAGTGAGCGGGGGGAGAAAGTGAGGAAACAGAAAGAGAAAGAGATGACATTTAGTCTGTGAAATGAGGAATTTGACAATCCTGGAGCTGTGGAGGAGGATTAGCCGAGGCCCAGAGGGTGGCTTTCTTTCTCTTGTCTCTGTCTGTCTCACTGTCTCTTTCTTTAATGCTGTCATACACCCTTATCAGGCCCCGCGGCGAGTCTGGGTCTGATTCAGCCCTGAGACCACATGCGGCCCGCTAATTAAACCTGGACGCGGTGTGTGTGTGTGTGTGTGTGTGTGTGTGTGTGTGTGTGTGTGTGTGTGTGTGTGTGTGTGTGTGTGTGTGTGTGTGTGTGTGTGTGTGTGTGTGTGTGTGTGTGTGTGTGTGTGTGTGTGTGTGTGTGTGTGTGTGTGTGTGTGTGTGTGTGTGTGTGTGTGTGTGTGTGTGTGTGTGTGTGAGATCTGATCAATAGAACCCAGCTTACAATAGAAACACACTCTTCAGATTTAGCAGGCTCAGCAGCTCAGCTAACCTGCCTTCCAATTAGAGTTTTTCTGTATAAAAGATTTTTAAATTTAGCACTGTACATGGTTATAAAGTTTGACTTTAAATGTCTACGTAGTGCACACTGCTACCAAATACTTAATTGACTTCCAGACACTCAAATGTTCTGCTCGAGAGGATCTGTCTGCCTACATGTGAAGAATAAAGATGGGATCATTTCCCCTTTATTTTCTGTAGGGAGCAGGAGTAGTTGAAGGACACATGCTGCACATATCCTCTACATTAATCTGGCAAGTTAAAACAATGTATAGGTAGTCTGGACATAACAAGAAAGAACTTGAGCTGGTTAAGCAATATATTTTGTGCAATAAGAAAGTCAACAGTTACAACTGCAGAGAGTCAGATCAAAAGTTTGATATCAGAGTAATGCATGAGATGTTTATGTTTCATATCGGCCCTGTCTCAGAGCATCTGTGCATTCCTGCTAACATTTCTTCATCTTGTGTAGAACTAAAAATAGGCACAGAATAGCCACAAATTGACACAAAACTGACACCTAGACTGACACCTACTGTAGACACCTCCAAATCATCAAAGCGACTACAAAGAAGTGGAAAAACAACCAAAAAACAACAACAACAACAACAACAAGCCAAAAAGGCTACATAGAGATAAAAAAAAAACACAGAAATACCTTGAAAAATACAGAACATCTATAAAGCGATGCAAAACGAATGCAAACACACAATGACCTAAACAATGTTGCTGCTATTGTTGTTAGGAATGTGGGCTTGGGGCCCTTTACATGTCTGTGCCCAGGGGCTCATTGGCCAGACATCTGGACTTGTACACGGGAGAATCACCACATTGAAACGAGAAAGGGTCTAACCCAAGCTTTGCTCAAAATGTGGATGCTCAATATTGTCTAAAATAATCCTTCCACTGGAACTATGGGGTAACACCATGAAGAACAGCCACCACAACATAACTAAAGGGTGTCCAAATATCTTTGCTAATAACATTGTAGTTGAACCATGAATATTAAATACTCAGCGTGATGCATGAATGAACCAGATGTTTCTTTTTGGGGGGATTTTCTGCCATCCATTAGGGAAACTATGAGCTAATTAGCGTTAATGGGACTATAATTCTCTCTCTGGGTTTTGACGTGGCTGAAGCGCTCCAGGGAGAGCACACATCACCCGTCAGATCGCTCTCCTCATTACACTCGGCGTGACTCTGATCCCCTGCAGCCCCCCGCTAGGCCAGCCCCCCGTTTTGTTCCTCTTTCTTGGCTCTTGTCTTAAATGGTTGATCCTGCCAAAGTTGCTCTGCTGCTTTGATAACAGTGCTGTTAATGAGCGTGTCCTCATTGTGCTTGTCTCTGTTTTTAACTATGCAGCATTAGGAAGATACAAAGGTACAGTATAGATCCTCACCCCCCCCCCCCCCTGAGTCATCCTCTCACCGGTCTATTCATCATCTGTTTGTGTCAGCTGCACGTTGACAGGAAGTGTCGCTCATTTGTCGTGTGTGTGTTTAATGCTCTGATCAGGTCTGCCTGTTGAACCTGTTCGATGTTTCTAAGAGCGCGGGGGACAAAAGGGGGGGGGGGCATGGACAAAGCAGGCTTTTCTTTCTGTGTTTACATAAGTAGCATCTTTCTGGTACTGGATACACTTGTTCAGCCTGTGAGTACAATAGCCTCTTGTTTATAGGTCCTATTCAGAGTTAGGTTATTTCCTGTTATTTCTATCAAAAATATTTTTAAAAAAATTGGGAGATACTCTTAAAAGATTTCTGTTCGTTAAATATGATCCTGCTCACAATTAGCTTAGCATAAAGACTCGAAGTAGGTCGAGCTAGCCAGGTAAAAAGATGAAAGGTCAGCACCTCTTGTGGTGCATTCACATGCTCCTTAGATTGTCCGATCTACCGAGTTAGAACGTCGTTTTTCTAACTTCAGTGTGTTAAGATTTTGAAAGCATAATGAACGTGAAACATAATGGATGCTATTCTCAATTCTGGTTAGCTTTAAAAATTTGTTTTTTTTACCTAAAATCACCACTGTTATCAGAGTTAATGCTGATAACAAGGGTTTGTAACTAAAATAGATCACCCTATGCGAACAGAAAATAATGGTTACAACCTTATAACATATTACAAATGACATTAGAAAATACGCATTACCAACAAATCCCATATACTGTCACCCGCCATGTTTTTAGCTAATGTAAAAAAGTTAGTGGACAAATCGTAAGAAAGTCATTACTCAGTCTCGACCAAGATATATTCCAGCATAACGTACTCCTTTTTACGTGTGGTTACATTTTTAGATTTGAGATTTAGAGGTGCTGGTAAATGCTCATCTTTGGACAAAGCCCCGCTGATCTGAGTCTTCATGCTAAGCTAAGCTAACTAGATGCTAGCTTCAGTTGAATGGACAGACAAAGCAAATAGGACCATCACATCTTCATGTACTTCTTCACTTCAATCAAACTGTTCTTTTTTTGCAGTTTTCACACAATTTCACTTAATTTCAACTTCATACATTGTCATCCTACAGGAGAATGTGTCATAAATGAGGGAGTTAAACATTGTGTAGGGGAAATGTTCTCTGTTTGTGCATGCTCAGGTACACAAGTACACCCATGTGGATGGAGTGACACTGGTACATATGATGGACAGGGAAGCTCCTCCGTTTTTAGCATCCCTGACGATCTGTGTAGGGTGTGGTCCCCCCCCCCCCTAAACCACACACACCCTCCCTTGATTTGATTGGCTGTGCATCTCTGTCCCACTGCAGCATGGGTGTCAGGGTGATGGACACTACTTGGGTGGCGCGCAGGGGCTCGTCTTCTTCGCGTAAATGCTCGTCCACGCCGCCGAGCGTGCACCCCCCCGTCGCCCCCACTGACGCTCTCACCCCTGAGCAGCCTGCTGGGGATTTCTCTGCCTCCCCCTCCCCCACCCCTCCTCCCACTAACAGCGATCGAGCCAGGTAAGGCTTTCGTGCCCCCCCCCTAGCCTTAACCTCCTCCCACCTGCTGCTGCTCCCCTACCCACCCGCGTGCCCTGCAACTGACCCCCGTACAGCGCCGTCTGCTCCACGTTCTTCTTGTCTCTTGCTGTTTTCCCCCACAAAATGCTCGTCCCCACCTCTGTATGCACCCCGGTGTCTCACCTCGGATGAAGCATGTCATTGTCATTGATTTAAAAAGGTCAAAATGTAATACCCTAAAATGTAAAATATCCATTCATCCTCTTACCTGTAGTGCTATTCAATCTAGATTGTGTTGATGCTAGCTGTCGAGTTTTGGAGATATCGACTCCCTTCTCTAATTATAATGGAACTAGGTGGAACCTCCATGTGCTGCTTAAAAGGGCCAACACATACATTAGCAGATTAAACATCAATGGCCCAGTTACTAGAGATAATCCGCTGACTGAGCAGTTTGATATAGGAACTATTTTCTTTCTGCTAAACTGCATGCTGAAACCATATCACCACTCAGAGAGAAGTACATTATTGTCTTTTAGTTATTTTATTATTATCTAGATTGATCAATACTACTACATGTTAGAGGAACAATATGTATTTTTCATTTTCAGGTGAACTGTCCCTTTTTAAGTTGGTGTTCATTTCTCATCTCTGATTCTCTCATAAAGTAGCCACGCCTGGAAGAAACATGATGTGCCCGAGTGGTGTAACTCTCTATCATGTTAAGATGTGTTCTTGTCCTTAGGTTGTTTCATGTAACATGTGGAAACAAAGTGGAGAAAAGTTCATCCATAGTTGAGTGTTTCATTGCTGCATGTGCATGAACTATATCTGTTTTGTTTTTTTGTCATTAGTCCAAGCATCATTAACAGCTTTACAGTCCATTGTCGCAAAGCCCTGCAATGGATGAGGTGATTCAGTTTTATTTTATTTCCCATCTCTTCCATATTGTTTCCTCTGTTCTCACAATCATTAATATTCGCCTGATTTCCTCCCGAACTTAAACTCTCCTAACAATAAACCCCACAGCTCTCAGTCTTAAGCTTATGCCTCCCTGCACTCAGCTCTGCAGCTCGAACCCCATGAAACATTGACGTGTTTATCATTGCAGCTCGGATGATGCATCCTCCAATTGGTCGGACTCCGGTTATGCCTACCCCTCCCCTGAGGAGGAGAGGCCGCCTCCCCCTTACCCCTCTTCCTCATCCTCCTCCTCATCCTCCTCTTGCTCTTCCTTCTCGCTCCCTCACCACCATCACTTCACCCGTGCACCTCTGGGTGTGCGTCCCGTTGCTCCTAATCCCGACTCTGTGCCCCCTGGCCCTTCACCTCCCTCCCGCCACTGTGGCTACAGCCCGCCCACGCTCCCCCACTCCCTCAGCCCGTCCCCCCAGCCTCTTGACGTCAACTCCAACCCCAAACCCAATTCCTTGCACCTGCCAAAACAGGCGTCCCTGCCCGACGTGTCGCATGCGGCCCCGTCCGAAGCGAATGGCTCCACCCTTTACATCAAACCCCCGCTCGTTCTTACTCGTCAAGATCTTTTCCTTGGCTCCCCCAAGCCCCCCAACACCCCCCTCTCTGCTCCCCCTCCATGGGCAGCCTGTGCCTGTAGCCGAGAGAGAGGAGCCAAGCTGACTAGGTAAATACAGAAGCCTGCTGAACTCGCTCCAACTTCCAACACAGCTCACACACACATGAAGAGAGAGGGATGATGTGAGGAGGAGAGGGGATGATGTGAGATTAAGATCCTCCCAGCAGCTCCCTGTTCTTTGTTCTCTTTTATTCCCTCCGTAGTGTATCCGTCAGTCAAGGAACAGCTATGCTCTTTAGGATCTCCATTATCAGATCTATCCATCTTTTCATATAATTGCCATAAATGCAATCCATAACTTTCCATGTTGCCAGGATATTCAGGAGGCGGTTGCCAGGCAACAAAGGAAATTCAAGGCTTTCGGTGCATACCATTATAAAAAGTGGGCGTTAATGAGTCATACCAGTGAGTCTTGAGTGGTAGACTGCCAGATCAGAGCAACACAATGGGCCTCATGCAGGAAGTGATTAGGATAACACATTTCCTCTTTTTTTCCCTTTGTATCCACATTTCTCTTTTCCAGGTACCCATGGATTTCTGGGATTTACACATTTCTTACTCTACTCTTAGATAAGAGAACATTTTGGAAGCAGTCGAGGGGCACTTTTACCAAGATAAGAAACACATCTTGTGTTAGCGGTACACAAATGGTCTGTCCAACATAAGGAGACATACTAGAATTTGAGAAAACAAAACAAAACTTCAATATCAGAGTGATTGAATGATTAGTGTTTGCTCGTGGCAGAACACCTGCCATGTCAATAATCAACCACATGGACTGTTAAGCAGCTTTGATTCAAATGGAGGGGACTTCTGTTATTTCTTCTGAAAATGAAAATAAATTATAAGAGGAATTTAAGTGAATTTCCAGCATGAGGCCCAATTGATGTAGACTTTGAAATTAAGCCCATGGATGCCCATGTGCATTGCTCCACTCCATCTTTAAATCCCAGCAGCCTCAGTCATCCATTCATGCCTCATCCGCTGAGTACACTGGTGATGTTTGACCTTCAGGCCGCCCTCCCATTGGCATTCTGGCTGCACTGCACTGCAACATTAAGGAAAATCCATTAAGTCATTACAGTTTATTTGGGATTTTTGAAGTGCTTCTACTGCCCCGCAGTGTGTACTACATGTTGGCCGGTGACAGTGATCACTCAGGCAACTTGACATTGAACTATGGGTCCTCTCATATTTTGTATGGCATGTTATTAAAGAGAAGATATATGCATGAGCATGCTTGTAATTCCTGTGTATTTTTCTCCTTCAATGTGTCCTCAGTACTCTAAAGAACAAGGAGCTGTCTCCAGTGATTGGACAGAAGGGACTGCAGGGACTGCAGGGGACGCTGACCTCTAGTGGATCTGATCACAGCCCCCACACCCTGAGGAGAGGTAATGAGGCTGAGTGCCAGTGGCGAGCCGTGACTTTTATACCTAGACCCTCTGACCCCCCTTCCCTCGGAAAAAAAGAAGAGATATTACGTCACAGCGTATACTTCAGCGGAATATCAATGACAGCGACCCTCTACCACACAAAACAACACCATTTATATAAACACCTATCATGACAGGGCACCCACAGCCAAGTAACAATTACTAATGTATTAAGTCGGCACGGCGGCCCACATTGAAAATGACTTAGGCCTTTGATGATGAAATCACTTAAACACAAAGTCCATCCTCCTGTCCTTTTGGATGAAGCACTTGATGGCGGGTCATTCATTACATTACATTGCATTTAGCTGACGCTTTTATCCAAAGCGACTTACAATAAGTACATTCGACCAGGAAGACACAACCTTGAAGAAAACAGAATCATATAAGTACATCAGGTTTCATAGAGCCAATCGTTTCAAGTGCTACTCAACTGGCTATAGATAAGCCAGTCCTTTATTAGTATATAAGTGCTCTGTTAGCAGTTCTTTGTTAGTAATTCTATCGCTCGAAGTGGAGTCGAAAGAGATGAGTGTTCAGTCTGCGCCCGAAGGTGTGTAAGCTTTCTGCTGTCCTGATGTCAATGGGGAGCTCATTCCACCATCTTGGAGTCAGGATAGCAAACCCACGTGTTTTTGCTGATGGGAACTTGGGTCCCCCTCGCAGCGAGGGTGCAGCGAGCTGTTTGGCTGATGCAGAGCGTAGAGCACGCGCTGGGGTGTACGGTTTAACCATGTCCTGGATGTAGGAAGGGCCAGATCCATTCGCAGCATGGTACGCAAGTACCAGTGTCTTGAAGTGGATTATAGCAGTTACTGGAAGCCAGTGAAGGGAGCGGAGGAGCGGCGTTCAGCTTCAGATTCAGCTGATCCTTTGCCACTCCAGTTTATCATTGTAACTCAATCTTGAAAATGACTCGGTTAATAATTTCGCAACGATGTCATCACTATCACTGAAGTGAGCCATCATGCACGAACTTATGCTAATCATAAATCTATCAATCATAAATCTATCGATCATAAACCTATCGTTTAGATTTATGATTCGAAAATAATGAAAGTAGGGTAGACATGTGGATATTATCCGGCTGAACAAAACGTGCATTTATCTAACAGGTTCGTTTTCCACAGACCTTATTTCAAGTTATCTTCCAAAATCCTATGAAGAAATCCCGTTGCCTTCTGTCGAGGGAATCCGAGCGAAGCTTACTTCCGGGTTTTAGGACGCGTCACTGCCCCACTTGCATAGACCAGAGCCTATGACCAGAGCCCTAGAGAGATAAGGGCACTGGCATAGACCTACATCCATGGCATAGACCCATAGACCTCACAGCGGGCGGAACTTGTCATAAAGTCCGCGAAAAGAAAGCCCGCCCATTTAGAGGGAAGATATGATTGGTCATTTGTACTGTCATTTGACATTACTCTCTCGTTGAGTTACTATAGCGGGCCCTCTGTGAATGTACAGAGGGACCAACGAGCTCTCCCGTCTTCACAGTAACTCGCAGAGACGGCATTTAACCCTTCACATTCCAACAGAAACTGAACAGGCAGATTCGAAGGATTTATTTCTTTGGAAATGTTATTTTAAATACAATTAAATCAAGTTATTTTGGTAAAACTAATGAAAAATGTAACAACAAAAAAATATTTAAAAAAATGTTTTTTTTTTTAATGTTTTCAAATATAATTTGTTTGAATATCTTAGGCCCTCACAGAGGGCCTAGAGGGCCCTGACGGCTCGCCACTGCTGAGCGCTGAACCCTCCATTAGTCTAAACTAGGGCGGTCGCGATATTTGTCATGTTACTCATTCATGCTAATATCTTTAAAATAATCCAAAACCTCTTAAAGGGGACCTATCATGCAAAATGCACTTTTTGATGTCTTTTATACATAAATATGTGTCCCCGGTGTGTCAGGGAACACACGCAGCATCAGAAAATTAAACCCTCTCTCTTTTCCTCCGTACCCAAATCTCGAAAAACGGGGGTACAACGGAGCTGATCCAGATTTGCGTCCGATATGACGTAATATCGGAAATGTGGACCCACGGCACTATCTGAAATGTTGGTATCAGAAACAATGCCCGACTGTTTTGGACGTATGGTCGGTGTTTACATTAGCATCGCTAACACTCAGAGCTAACCTGTACTGGAGAGCATGTGTGTGAAGAAGCAGGAAGTAAAAAGGAACTCACCTTGTGGTCTAACCGGCAAGAGAGAAAGCCTTTGAGCTCCAAACTGTTTCAGATCCTTGATAATCCATGATATGGCGTTTCATCACGGCAGTATTTAGTTTAGACGGTAGCTGCCGGGTCCCGCATGAGCTCAGACCCCTTCTTTCTTTTTGTATCAATTTTTTTTTTTTAAAGCTTTATACCCAAAATCAGCACTTTTGAAAAAGGAAGTGAAATAGAGGGACATGAGGCATGGCTAGAATGGGTGATCTGTTTGGTATTTTGAGTAAAACACTTCATAGACATGTTTTTTATATATCTTTATATATCGGAGACCTATGCTATTGTCTAAAAATAGCATGATAGGTGACCTTTAAATCATTTTTTTTCCTGTTCTTGCTTTGTCGTTATTCTTCAAACTGGTTCTTTTGACAGCTGATCTCCAGCAGTGGCTCTGCTCCATATTGTTCAACAGGTGTAACATCTCACTGCAGTTTTGTAATATTTATATAACAGGAACATGTTTTTCTGTTCTCTCTGCAGCAAAGAAGCTGGCCCCGATCCCCCCCAAAGTCCCGTACTGCCAGTCAGGAGCCATGTCGGACCAGTCCACAGGCCAGCCGTCCCCTGTCAGCCTGTCGCCCACCCCCCCCAGCACCCCCTCCCCGTACAGCTTCAGCTACCCGCAGGGATACGCCACCATCGGCTCCCCGGGACAGATCCAGCTGGCCTCCACCCCGTCTCTCTCCTCTCCCCCCTCACTGGCCGGGACCCTCACCAAGGCCAGGCCCACCCCCAAGCCGCCCCGGCAGAGACCCAGCTTACCCCCCCCTCAGCCCCCCAGCACGCCCGGCACCAGCCCCCAGCCCCTGGATCATTCTTCAGGCCTCCTGGATGGTTTGTCTCCTGGGGAAAGCATGTCCACAGGTAAGGTGTATGATACAGATAACACCTGTTGTGTTCAAGTACAGCGTTGAAGTATTTTTTAGCAATACTCACTCTGATTTCACTGCATTTACCTTAGCCCGTTAATTACTGGTTATTCTAAGGTATGATTTTGTTATTTTGCATACATTATAATTTGGCTTCACTAGATTTTACAAGATTATTTAACAGGTCATACATTTATGAATGAATTATTGATTTACCATAAACTTTTGATTACTAATATATTTCTGACTTTTCAAAATGTTAACCTGGCAGGAAAATCATATATTATATATCTATTTCATGTTGGCTGTTTGTGGATTTAACTCTTTTTATCTGATTATTTACCTCTGTAAGTTTCAACTGTACTTCCTTGTACTTGTCCCCTCTTGTCGACTGCTCTCGTTGTCTCACTTACAGCGGTATGAGCCGAGAGGTTCAGTGTGATTCTATGTGTGAGAGGGACTTTTAGGGTAAGCAGGAGTTCCTGTGCTAAAGCCTCACCCCCCACCCCTCCAACCCCCCTGCCATGGAGTCAGCTCTCAGTAGGGTGAGGTTGCCAGTAGATGCAGATATTAGATCAGGCTTCTGTCTGATTCCCCGCTCTATGGCAGCCTCACTCTTAATGCACTCTTATTGTACATTACCTTTCATTATGTATGTAGAGTGCCGCAGGGATGACACACTTCTTTTTCTTATTCCCTGACTATGAGACGAGGGAACCTGAAGTGCAAAGCGCTGACTCATGTCCAGGTTTTAGGAGTCATCCTGCAGCACTCTCTACAGCAGCTGTCCTCAGACCAGTTGTAACCCATTGTTTCAGCCTTTGCATGGCGGCTGTGATCGATGCGATGCATGGCTAAACAGACCGGGGCGGTCGCCACAAACCTCCAACCTTCTCTGCCCTCGGGATTCCCAATCATAATGCCCTGCTCCAGATGCCCCCCCCATACCATCCCCTCCAACTCCACAGTGTTGTGCCTCACTGCCCTCACCATCGCTGTTCAGTCTGCACACTTCCTGTTTGTGCAGATCTTCATCACACGTGTTACACTGTTGCATCAAAACTGAGGTCAATCAATGTATGAGTTCATTCATACACAAGGAGGACTCCACTGATCTCATGGTCTGGGTCCGACAGTGTTCACTGGACTGACTAGCCTTTTTATATTGATCATTGATCATGTCTGAATCAGGTGTTAGCAATGGGTATATCGATAGGGGATGAGTCGATACAGATATTAGCATCGTGGGATCTACGGTTCCTAAAGCTTCACTCATGCTATAAGGATTAAATGATTTTCGCCTTGCATGGAACTATATCAAATGAGATAATTGTAATCATTTCTGTTGCGCTGGGCGAGCATTGCACTCAGTATTGTGATAAGAAAAGTTAAGTTAAAAAAGGCTTTACTATCTATTTGAACTAATTCAAATGAATGCACTACATGGCCAAAAGCAAGTATGCAGACACCCCCATGACATACGGTGCACCTTGTAAATCGTGCACCCCTTTCATGCTTTGTTTTTATGTGTCTCATACTTTGGTTCAATGGTCTGAGTTTATAATGACCCACCTGCTGTGTGTACCATCATCCAGCTTTCTTTCACCCACATCAACAGTATTGTCATTTCACTCTCTTTCACTGACTTCCTGTCTGTGTTTTGGCCCTGCCAGATTGTCTCTGCAACTTGGACATCCCCATCATCGACGTGGAACTGAACTGTATTTTCGACCTGCCCCACATCTCCCCCTTCAGGAACTCGGTGGCACTGCGTGAACCCACGGGCTTCAGAGCCGAGTCGGAGGAAGAGTCTGAAAGCACAGTGCTATGACGCCACTGAGCCCCCCCCCCCCCTCCCCTGTCACACACTCATACATTGACCTTTTCACTTCTCCCACTGGATTGCTTACAGCCTCGCTCTGGATCTCACCGTCACACCTCACTGTGCTCCAGAGGGGTGAAACTGTGAGAAAACAACAAAAGATACCCAACATAAATCCGGATCACACGAGGCGATGGCGACAATGTTGTCAGGGAACTTTTAATCAGACGCATACTTTGACATTTTGTGTTTACTGTTTGTTTTTAGTTTAATGTTTTTTGTTTCTTTTGCCTTATTTGATTCATTTGCAATATTGCCTTTAACTTCACACACGAGACTGGAAAAGGCATTATGTCATAATAATGCAATATTTAACAACCAGGAAAGAGTTCACACATTTTTGTGTCATTTTGTAATAATCCGCAACATTTTGTAAAAAACCGCCTGAGCACAAAATGGAATTAATTTCTCCGCATTTTATAACAAATACGTTTATCACGAAAACCCGGAACCCTTTTATTCATTAATATGTAATAATACATTATCTAAGTATTACAAACCTAAATGCACGTCTTCATTCCAAAAAAGTGTAATATACATCCTGACTCATTTGCAAATATACAATTAGTTAGGTAGGTTTTATGTCATTGGTCAAATCTACAAATGTAATTTTAGCCGTCTTTAAAGAACAGATGAAGACTTAATTGGTTATCATATAATGTATCTTTTACATTTCATTCAATAAAATAGCTTAATATTTTTGCAAATACCACTTTAGTATCTAATAATTAACATCAAAATGCGGGGAAACGTTTTACATGTTGCGTTCAAGCTGTCGTTATTACGTGAAGTGGAAATGCACTACATGTTCTGGAGTTGTTACATAATGTGTTATTAACGGCTGCTGGGAGGGACGAGTGCGCTCCGCTGCTGCTTCTCCTGAGTGAATTTAAGAAGTACTGTACATCTGTCCTGCCAGCTCTTCCTCCTCCTGTCTGTTTCCCATCTCACATTCCTCTTCGTCCCTCTTCATCCCTCAGGGGTATGAAACCCTAAGTATGTGTCCCGCCTGAGCGTTCACTGTGAGTGTGCCAGTATGTCGTTCTGGAAAGTGTGTGTGTGTGTGTGTGTGTGTGTGTGTGTGTGTGTGTGTGTGTGTGTGTGTGTGTGTGTGTGTGTGTGTGTGTGTGTGTGTGTGTGTGTGTGTGTGTGTGTGTGTGTGTGTGTGTGTGTGTGTGTGTGTGTGTGTGTGTGTGTTGTGCTATCTGATGTTGCAGTGTTGGTGTTGTGGCACTTAAACAGGAATGCATGTTTTAGAGATTTAGGAAACGACCAGGTTGAAAAGAGGTAAAACAAAACAATCACACTCATCTGTATTTACATCAATCAGGATATCAATCACTGAATATTTATTGTTTATATTGTACATTTTCAGAATATATACAATTAAGGTTTTAAATCAGATCAAATCCTATTTTGTATCTAAAGGAGAGCTATAACGATACCATTTCCTCCAGGTAGCATACAGTCGATGCTGTCAGAACTCTATTCAACACATGAGATACATACAGGTACACATTGAAAGGGTTCGGATGGCTTTTGCAAACAGGCGGGGAAATGAAAAAGTCCATGTGATAAGTAATAAGTCATTTCCAGTTTGCAGACTGTGGAGCAGGGTCCACAGAGAGTCCTTGATGCCTGGAGTGTGCCACGGGATATTTGCTGACATGAATAATTATGAAGCTGTTATCTATTGGCAGGACCCCGGCTCCTGCTCTGTGGGATGGGCTTTCCTTAGAGGTGTCCTGTGGAGTTATGTTCACATGTAGTGTCTCTCACCAGACACAAGCAAAGTGATTGAAAGCATATCCTTCCTTTAGAAGAGTGCAAGGTCTATGTCATCGCAGTTTTCTGCTTCTCTCCCTCTGAGGGCTTATTGCGGTGACCACCAAATCAGTGGAATCGCACACGATCGGCAGGGGGCTGCTGTGTCCCCTTCATTGAATCAGTTGTGCAAATAAGAGCTGAAATCGCAATTTGGACTTAAATATTTGTTATATGTGTCGATATACTATCTTTAACATGTCACTGTATTGTGGTGCTGTAGAGATGTCCTGGCATACAAAACATATCTTGATGATAATGTTTTTTGGAAAATCTTTGTTACAGAACCTAGCAAAATGTGATGATTTAGTTATTGAAAAAGAATCTCCTCCAATATCGTGAATAACGTCGCAATTTCAATATCAATCTAAATGATAATAAGAAGATAAGTAGATCTGTTTTGAAATGATTCAAGCTAAGTGAAAATATCATCTGTATCCACCTGTACCTCAACATGTAGTCCCAAAGCGCTGGTACTGATCAGAAACTCCACAGGGCCCTATGTCATACTGCTGGAATAAATATGGAGAGCCAACCACTAAGTGATAACAACGTTTGAATAGCAAATGATAAAGCAAGGAACACAACCATTGTGAATTATGATAGGAAGACACACATTTATGAAAAGTAAAATCAAAGGGTCTTTTTAGAAAATATTGTATTCAAAATAAAGATCAGGCATTCAACAGACAGGAGCAAGTGACAAAGACTGTAACGTCAACACTGACATAAAGTTTAAAGTTGATACGGTAAACTTGTGAGCCAACAGCTGCCTGTTAACTCATCCAGCGTCACAGAGCAGCATCACGTGACACTCCGACGGCACACTTCAGGCTCCCTCTGTGGCGCCAAACCTCCCAGCGACGTGTTGTTCAGCTGAGCGGGATGAGATCTCATCCTCCTGCCCTGAGGTGTAATAACGTCCCATCATATCTCAACTGAAAACAGCCACACTCCCTGAAAAAAAGGTGCTACTTTTGTCGCCTGCAGCCTCAGAGGCATAAACAAGCACACCTTTCTCTCTGGCAGCCCCCCCCCCCCAGACCCCTGTCTGATGATGCTGGTGTTTTCGGTCTGTATAAGTGAACCAGAGGCAAGTGCAAAGATATGTATGTGTTTATTTTAATGAGAGTATTTATACAGATATATTTCTGAATACTTTTGACTAGGTCTGAAGAGTTGTGATTGTTTCCACTACACATGAATCTCATCTAAAAAAAAGTAAACATGGGACCAGAATTTCCCGCTGTCGCATCGAAACCTTTTCAGGAAGCAGAACACTTGAAAATCAATACAACTGGAGTAACACGGTTTGCATTCGACAGCAGCAGTTTGCCGTTTGCCTTGTGGGGGGTTTCACTATGACCCATCCAGATCTCCATAATGTCCTGAAAACATCCACGACACATGGCCTCAAAGTCGCTGTGCTGCTCCACCCTCTATCTTTCAAATATCACGTACAGGACTTTTGTAAATAGTGAGCCGCTGTACATACCAGTTCTGTATATAGTGGCAGGGGAGAAATCAAATATATATAGATATATGAAAATACTGCATTGAAAAATATGTCGCTGGTTCTAGCACAATATCGCCACATTCACACAAAAAAAACGTTAGGCTCAAGGTTAATCTAGATTTAGATGTACTTAATAAAACCTGTTGATAGTGCTTGTGTTGCAGATAAGAATTAACCTCTTGAACCCTCATTTTAGCTTTGCAGTTGAACAATATTGCCTTTCTGTATTAGCTTGTTCTAACACATCTTCGCAGCTACATGATGCTACATTTCTTCAAGTGGAGAATTCAAGATGTTCCAACAGAGAATCCAGCATATTTGATATTTGTCTAAATGTGCGGATCTTGTTTAAAATGTCAAATAACTTTCTGTGGGCTTGCACAACGTTTGTCCGAACAACCTGCAGCTGTAACGCAGGGGGGTTTGAGAGGTTAAAAGAGACTCTGCATGAAACTGTTGCACCTCTGTCTTTTAGTTTGACAGCGAAACAAAAACTAAGATCTTTACAGTTATCTTAGATATGTGAAAGATAAAAAAAGAACAAATCAGAACCTGCAAAAAAAGTGTGAATAACACAGCCCTTTTTCCCGATAAAATGTCTGGCATTTCTGCTCAGTTATCAAAATAACACTTTCTATCAATCAAAACAAATCGACCTAATGTTTCAGCTGTGCTACAATTCACCCCAATGATTCAATCCGACCCTTAAATCAACACAGCATCGATGCCAGTGTTCAGATATCGGGGTTTCTTTTTCTTTTCTTTAGAAAGTAATTGTTGCATTTTGGCCGTGCTGAAGTGAACGGTGTGTCCTGTCTTTGTCTGGATTTCTGTGTTACAATGTGCTGTTCTTCGTTTTGTACTAAAGGGTTTCAGATTAAGGCTTGTACATACAGTATTCATCAAACACAACTTTATTAACAATAACCCTGTCGAGCAAGAGACAGCCGGGAGACAGCCGGGAGACAGTTTCCAGTATTACAGCTTTTGCCAGCATGCCCTTTGAGCACTAAAAAGACGAAAGGCCTTTTTGTACATGAATAGGTGGAATGTATTGGTGATAGACGATGTTCACCTCATGGGTCGTGATGAAGGCAGACTGTTTGTGTCGTGGACATATTCTAAGTAAAAGAGGGTGGTGGGGTTATTGATCAAAAGTGTCAGTTTTGGGTCGGGAGGTGTGGGGGGCGTGTGAAACTCGGCAGCATGCTTTTTTAAACCATGCCTATGAAATATGTCTCATCTTTGGTCCTATATAAATGTGCTTGTATTTATTTTTTATAAGTGAATAGATCAACCTTTATAAAAGAAGAAGAAGAATTTAGTGGTGCCCTCTGACCTTTTTTAGTCAACTTTCCACCAGTTTGTTTTGAACCCATCATGATTTACTGTTTCCCCCATGTGTCTTCTGTGTTTATACAGTGTCTATAGCAAATAAGAAAAGCAAATCTGGCTCCGAGCAGAGATCCCTGTCAGGAAATCAAGCTGTCGTTATGTTTGTGCCCAGAAAACTACGCTTTCAAAAAGGACTACAATCTCTAGAAAAGTTCACGAAAATCATGTAGCAAGCAAGAAGAAACCATGCTGCATTCGTTTGAACCCAAACTAGTGTAGATGACACTGTGGTGCATGCAGCCATTGCAAACATCCGTCTCCAATCTTTCCTTGTTTTTCCTTATGTTCCAATTAATGGGGGCCAAAATAAAAAGGGAACACATGAGTGGTCAAGGAATCTTTTGAGACTTCAAAGTGATTTGTGTGAAACTGTAGTGACGACGCTGTGGACTCTTTAACGTTTTGGAGTAAGGAAATGCCTTTTTCTTGGACGAGCTATCTCCCGGTCACCGAGTGGAACACAGTGTACAGTAAGATAGAATAAAAATTAACCTCATCCGAATGTTGAAACTATTAAAAAATGTTTTTATATTACCTGGAGTTTCTGTGCCTTTGTTGCAAATGTGGTGTCACTGTTATTTCACATAAACAAGTGTTATATATATAACAGCATATTGAAGAACACAACAAAGCTGCAGTATATTACATGTTGGCATCAAACTGTCACGGGGATTTCTCTCCTCCAGGAAGCCTTCAGTCGCATCCAAGGCACTGCAGTGAAGGCCAACACATTCTGCAGAGGCATAACACACTCCATTACGTTTCTGAATCGCGAGGTAAATCACAATGTCAAGTCTCTGACAGTGACGGCACTGAAATGCACCTAGCATGAAGACCTCTAAGATGAACATTTCACATGCTCTGCGAAACGTTAAACCTCACACACACAGCTGTTCAAACTAAGCTGTGCTGCATGCAAAGATTGGAGCATGCAGAGAAAAGTACAACAAGACTCAGTGTCTACAGCCAAAATGCTGTTTCTCTGAAGCCAATGCTAACATGCTGATGATCTTGAGTTTAAGCACGGTGCTAATTAGCAGTAAACACAAAGTACAGCTGAGCCTGATGGGAAGGCCATTAGTGTTGCAGGTGTTGTGGCTATGGTATTGGGTCATCATTCTAATGTCAACCACAGCCAGGGAAACCAAATTCCCGCAGGATAATTAAGTATTTCTGATTTTTTTCAGACAGATTTATATTTTCTCTAAGGATGTATCCTCCGTTCACCATGCATGTCTGAATACAATTGGAACAAGGTGATTGTTATGCAAGTGTCAAGACTGACCAGTCCGAGGTAAAGGTGAAGCCTGAACTGTTTCACAGTAAATAACGAGATTGCCTACCTTTGACCTTTTGTCCACGACATTAAACCGTGGTGAGGCGGCTGCTGCGGATCACTTGTCCTGTTAAGTGATCAGAACACAGAGCGAAATGTTACTCGGTGCAGATTTGCTTCATTCAACACTTTGAATCATCGCTAAAATCAACAAGATTATTATAAAGACAATGATCTTTTCATTAGATTCATGTTGGACGAGTAAGCATACGTGCATCCGGAAAGTATTCATACCCCTTCACTTTTCCCACATTTTGTATGTTACAGCCTTATTTCAAAATGGATTAAATTCATTTGTTTCTCAACATTCTACACACAAAACCCCATGATGACAAAGTGAAAAAAGTTTTAAATAATTTTTGCAAATTATTCAAAAATAAAACACTCAAATATCACATGTGCATAAGTATTCACACCCTTAACTCAATACTTTGTTGAAGCACCTTTGGCAGCACTTCCAGCCTCAAGTCTTCTGAGTGTGCTACACGCTGGGCCACCTTTCTTTGGGCAGTTTCTCCCATTGTTCTTTGCAGATGGTCTCAGGCTCCATCAGCTTGGACGGGGAGCGTCGGTGCTCAGCCATTTTCAGATCTCTCCAGAAACGTTCAATCCGGTTCAAGTCTGGGCTCCGGCTGGGCCACTCGAGGACATTCACAGACCTGTCCTGAAGCCACTCCTTTGTTATGGAGGTTGTGTGCTTAGGGTCGCTATCCTGTTGAAAGGTGAACCTTCAACAGAGCGCTCGGGAGCAGCTTTCCATCAAGGATCTCTCTGTACATTGCTGCATCCATCGTTCCCTTGATCCTGACTAGTCTCCCAGTTCCTGCTTCTGAGAAACCCCCACAGCATGAAGCTGCCGCCACCATGCTCCACTGTAGGGATGGTGTTGGCCAGGTGATGAGCGGTGCCTGGGTTCCTCCGGACATGATGCGTGGCATTCAGGCCAAAGAGATCCATCTTGGTTTCATCAGACCAGACCATTTGGTTCCTCATGGTCTGAGAGTCCTCGGAGCTCCATGTGGGCTTTCATGTGCCTTTGGCTGAGGAGTGGCTTCCTTCTGGCCACTCTACCAGAAAGGCCTGATTGGTGGAGTGCTGCACAGATGGTTGTCCTTCTGGAAGGTTCTCCCATCTCCACAGAGGAACACTGGAGCTCTGTCAGTGACCATCGGGTCCTTGGTCACCTCTCTGACTAAGGTCCTTCTCCCCCGATGCTCAGTTTGGTTTGGGCGGCCAGCTCGAGGAAGAGACCTGGAGGTTTCAAACATCTTCCATTTGCAAATGATGGAGACCACTGTGCTCGTTGGGACCTTCAATGCTGCAGACATGTCTCTGTACCCTCCCCCAGATCTGTGCCTTGATACAATCCTGTCTCTGAGGTCTGCAGACAACTCCTTGGACCTCATGACTTGGCTTGTGCTCTGATGTGCTCTGATGTGCTCTGATGTGCTCTGTCAGCGGTGGGACCTCATATAGACCGGTGTGTTCCTTTCCAAGTCATGTCCAATCTATTGAATTGACTCCAGGTGGACTCCAGTCAAGTTATAGAAACATCTCAAGGATGATCAGTGGAAACGGGACGCGCCTGAGCTCAATTTTCAGTGTCAACGCAAAGGGTGAGAAGAATACTTATGTACATGTGATATTTCATTTGATTATCTTTAACACATTTGCGAAAAATTCTTTAAAAAAGTTTTCTAATTGTCATTATGGGGCATTTTGATATAAGGCTGCAACATAACAAAATGTGAAAAGAGTTAAGGGGTATGAATACTTTCCGGATGCTCTGTATCGTTATCATCGGCTCTTACCAAAGTCGATGTGGATGTCTAGCGGTGAGTTGTACATCTGAAGGTGTTGCTGAGGCGTCAAGAGCTCCTCTCGAGCCAGCAGAATGTAGAGAACCCTCTGAGAAGCGATCAGCTCCGGGGGCTCATCCCACACTGACCCAGGAACAGCCTTCAATACATCAATACATTTTCTTTAGTTTATGTTTTTATGTAAAGAAACAAAATGTGTTAGTTTTTTCTGACTATGGAGGATCAAAGCTGCCATTTTAATCAATAAATAAAGCTTAATAAAAAAAGATAAAAAAAATAATAAAAAAACTCAATGTATATATTTATTTTAAGTTATTATTAATAATAATTGTCAATTTTTATCTAATTATTTCTGGTTTTCTTTCACTTATTTTGTTGCCTTGATGTTGTCAACTAACAGCCAATAGTTAATATTATTTGTAAATGACCAGGAACATTTATTGAGTGATTGAGGCTTTTATTGCTACATTTATTTAATACTTATAGTAACTATTTCTTTTTGAATCATTTCCTACAATGACAGCTCTAGGCCTCCTTACAGTATGCTGTACATCAATCCTAAAGAGACCATCAAACTGAACACACCTTTTTAGATTTGTCCAGTTTCTGCAGCCCTGACAGAACAGTGCACACCAACGTTTCTGTGGTCTCCTCCTCATCCTCCTGAGCCTTCGCTCCAGGGTCTCCTGCCACCTGGTCTGCTTCGAGCACCTTCAACAACATGGAACACTCAAACACTGCAACACACTCATGCATACAGATTATAATTCAGAGAGGGAAATCATAGAAGAGGAGAAATCTAAATAAATGCCTGAAGAAAGTTCATGAACGCTTCTGATGGCTGGTGCTGTAACAACACCTTACTAAGACAATTTAAAGTATCACCCAGTGTTATTTTTCTTCTATTAATCAGAGTGGGAGAAGTATTCAGATGTGTTACTTAAGTGAAAAGTATTGTTATTAATGGCCAATTTCAGAATCGTATATTGAATTGCTCATTTGAATAATTTGTTATACTGCTACATACTGATATATTAACCTATAAATATATGTCAAAGTTTAATTAATCATTGATTTAGATGTTGTATTAGCTAATAATATAGCCTAAAAAGTAAGTTACAAAAGCTGACAAATAAATATGGGGAGTAAAAATGTCAATATTGGCTTCTTAAATGTAGTGGAGTAGAAGTACGAAGTAGCATAAACTGGGAATACTCAGGTAAAGTGACTCAACGTTGTACTTCAAGGTCCCATGTCATGGCCATTTCTACTGATCCTAATTCCATTGTGAGGTCTACTAGAATAGATTTATATTGTTCAATGTTCCAAACTCACATTGGTTTCTCAAACAGCATCTCTGTAAAGTATGTGTATTCACTCTCTGTCCTAAACGGCTTGTTGGAACTTGTTGGAGCTCTCTGGGCGTGGCTACTGGGTATCCCTACGTAGCGATACCCAGGAAGTAAATGAGAAATCTCCAACGAGGCGTTTTGGGGCAGCATAGACTGTCTGCAGCCAGGTCTTGACTCTGCAGACCGTTTACATGCACAAACACCTTCATAGCACACAAGGGGACGGGTAATAACCAGAAAAGCATGACATGGGACCTTTAAGTATATACTTGAGTACACCACTGATATGAATGCATCCTCAAAGATGAAAGCTCACCTTGTAGCTCCACTGTTGGAACAGCCTGCTCTGAGGACGATGGGCCATGAACACAACCCTGGGAGCTTCCAGTAAGGCACTGAAAGAGATGGAAACAATGTTTATGGTTCTGTTTACCAGATATAACAGTCTGGTTTTAGAGTATCACTTTTCATTGTTCTACAGTGACCTCACCGGGGTGTGTATGGACCGAGTTACACATGAACATAAAGTGGAAAACAGACTAACCAATGAGCACACACACAGGTAGAACACACTCAGTTGTATGTTAATCATCTTTTTCCATCATTGTCAAACATGATACCTTTGTCTATGTGCTTTGACATTGGCAGGGTATGACTTCATTTACTAAATATTATGTTATGATCTTATTGTTTTTATTTGCACTCTCCTTTACCTTTACTGTTTCCTTTGTTCCTTTAAAGCACTCTTTGGAAGGAGGAGTGCTACATAAATCAATATTTCCTTTTGATGGAATTGTGCAGTCATAAAAACATCGGGTCTTTGGTTTGAATATTTAACTTAGTACAAGAAGATAATATAAATGATACATGATTATTTTGCAACCTTAAACTAAGTGTACTTTTCATGTGAGGATGAATGAAGCATCATTACCCGTGTGTCTGGTGTTGCATGTCTTTCAGGTCCGTCAGAACAGAGAGCAGAACCTCTCTGGATGACTGGAAGAGAGGCAAGTGCACCATATTGAGTCATAATGGATAACAGTAATGAGGACTCAGCAATCAAATACAAAAAATTAAAGGCAGCCGCAATTATATCTGAACAAATGCATAGAAAGATTGTAGTGGTCAGTGATTACTAGAATACATTTGTTTAGTTGGTTTATGTTGGTATTTATTTAATTGACTCCAATGTTGTAAAAACACTCACATTGCACTTTCAGTTTGCACCAATCTTGTATGGGTCATTTGTCTCAACCAACTGTGGATCCTGAAAATCCAAAATACTTGCAATAGCTTACATTTTTGGTTGAATGTATCCAAAAGTATTCAGATTACATTTTTTTTAATTCAGCGGATTAAGTTTCTACGCAACCGTAATGATAACACAACACACATCTTCCTCATAGACACACTGGAAACTCACTTCGATGATATGCAGCAGGCAGGATGGGTAAATGTACAGCCGGCCCGTCATCAGATCCCGTGAATACCGTTTGCTGAGCTGAAAGTTGAGTCTCTCGTAATGAGCTGTGTGGAGACAAACAAAGGAACCGTTTGTTGCAGATAAGTGAGAAATGAGGCAGCCTGACAACTTGAAAGTGTCTCTGTCGTTAACACACAGTTCAGCCTTTCTTTTATTGGGTCAGTATTCCTAAGCAGCCACTAGAAAAAGCCCAACAGACAGGACGCCCTGCAGACGCATTCTCATGGAGGTGTGAACGCTTGTAAAAACTCCAACAAAGGGAAAAAGACCGTCTGTCACAGCTCTTTTCACATTGTTGTTTAGTTTAGTTTAGTTTAGTTTATTTTTTTCGAGCGTGTAAAACCAAAGAAAATACAAATGAAACAAAAGATGATACAGACATGATACAGTACTATACAAATGAATGCAATAACTAAACGAAATATTTAAATAATAATTGAATAATCTGTAGTATCATTGTCTGATAACAATAAACAACAAAACTTTAGCTAGTTACACGTCCGAAAAGGGGTCGGAAGAAGTTTACACTTATTTAATCCGACCCCTTCTCCCTTTTGTTTTTACTTTTTTTTTTACATGTTAATATACGTTAACATACAATATAAATGAATACTTTAACCTTGAATAATTCATATAATCATTCATATAATATATACAAGTTAAGAGAATTGTCTCTATTTATAAATATATATATATACACATATGTCATTTTAAGAGTTGAGAAATAGATGTTTCTCCACATAGATCAGTAGATCTGTAACACCAATTACCATCACCCTGCACTCCCCTGGAGGAAAACAAGACGGCATTGGTAGAAGGTGATTAGTTCATTGATTTTAATGAAGGGATCTTCTCAGTGGAATAGCAGTGCCTTCTTATTATCGAGCACTGAGCTATTGTGCCCCCGCTCTTCGTGGCTCTAAGGTAATTGCTGGCTGACCTCCAAGTTCTGTCCTGTCAGCGAGGTCGTGGGGGAGCCGAGCAATCACTATCAGCCGCTGTAGCACGATCCTCTGGGGAGACAGCGGGGACAAGTCTTAGAAAAGCTGCAGAGCAACAGCAGAAAGTGCTTTGTTACATATCACACACATACAGGAGGGAACACATGCACAAAGTACAAATAAGCTATATATGTTAATACATAATGTGCTGTTTGATATTTAGCCTTAATTCAACTTAGATCTCAGAACTCTAACATGCCTCTACTCTAAGCTGTATTTTTACAAACCTCTTCCTTTTCGAGATCAGTCTTCTTTGTCATAAGTAGGTGAAATAAACTACTCCCAGATTCCTCCTCTTTCTTTTGTTCTGCTTTAATGTCTTCCATCTTACCGTCTCCTCGTCCAAATCAAGCACTGAGTTAGTAAAGCCTTAGCGAGCTGCGTGCCCTCTCTGTTTATACGAGCTTATATATCCTAGAAACCTATTGTTCCCCAGATGCTGTAAAACCAAACCTGCTGCACTCGGATGCAATTACATATATATATATATAGGCTGCATGAAAAAGGCACGAGCCAATCCCAGCCTTGTATTTCAGGTGATAACAGCCAATAGGAGGAGGATGTGCACAGGACAGAGGACACAGTAGAATAAACAGTTTTGGTTCAAGTTAGCTGGTTCCTCCTATGATAGGAGAATGTATTATTACTAATTTTACAAAATTAAATGAAATAAATCAATTCAAAAATCAGTTATTTGTCAAACTAATAAAAACATGTTTTATTTCTAAGGCTTTCATGTCTACATTTCCTTCAAATTGAATTGAGTGTGTCCTCAATTTACTGTAGGTAAATTGCTAGTTTTCATATAAGTCTAAATTGTATTTGAGATATATTAAGTGGCAGACAAATGTCATGTGATCAATATGGCTACTTCAGTGATTGTTGGCAATTATTTTGGACCTTTTTTAAAGTGTTCCCCTTTATTATGGGTTTGTCGAGTAACGTTCAAAGAACGTACACAGTAACCTCACATAGCAGAGTAGCTAGGTGAGCTAGCTAACTCCCACCATGACAGGCTGCAGCAGCACAAACCTCTCTCATGTGACTGTTGAACACGTCGAACATGGTCGCTGAGTCTTCTTCCATGTCCTCGGAGTCTCTGTCCCAGGAAAAGCTCGTAATTTTCTCTAAACTCTTCTCAGTCATTTTGTCTAATTAGTTTTAGGAGCTCCGCACGGTTACCATGGAAACATGTGAGGTAATGACGCGTTTGACGTCAAAGACCACGCAGTTGTTATTTTGACAAACCAAGCCAAAATGTATCACCTGTTGACATTTTCTTTAGAGAGATAATGTAGTACATTGTAATAATAATAACACAACAATTAATACAAATGTTACAAAATGTAGAGGACAAATGTGTATAAATATTTACAGTTAACTAAATACATTATGTCATGATTTTATAAATACCCTCTTGGTAAATGAATAGTAAGACAAGTAAATAGAAAGTAATATTGATATTATTGATTTAATTTCAGAATTTAGTTCTTTTTTTTGGGTCAACACCTATGGTCAAAACAGAGGTTTCTTTACTACTTCTTTTTTAAATGACTCAACCTACAGATACGTTAATAAGTTAAGAAATGTACCCTTTTTTAAGTACATTTTTTATTTAAGTAAATTACTAATTAAATGATTTATTGTGTCCCCATTTTAACTTCTAAAATATATTTTTAAACTATTATCTAATACTTTAGACTGCTTATTTTATATGTTTTTACTTTGTACCTTAACATTCTGTAATCTAATAACGTTGATTTACAGAGTAAATTAAGATTCTCCATACAGATGGCCTGCACAACACAAGAACACCTTGTTTACACAGTTAATTTAACACAATATGACTTTATTTATTTCAAGATTTGTTTATTCTGTCCCTAACATCATAACAACTTAAATCAAGTAATACTAAACCCTGTTGTAGTCGATGAGCAGCAGATGGTGCTAACTTGATATTTACTCCGTTATTTGTTATAATGCGTGATCATGCGCAGTTTGTGTGCAGCAGTGAAGCTCGTAAACACAGCAGAGCAAGTGAGTACTGAGGAAATCCACCCTAAAATCTGTTTCTTTCCAGGGTTGTTTTCAATAGCTTTATCCACATGTATTTTCCCAGTCTTAAAAAGAGAATACAATAGTTTAATATTTCACACTTTTATCCAATCTGAGTCAAACATATCGGGATTAATAATATTCATATTTAGGGTGGACTCCCCATTAAATTTCGCGCTGAGAGGAGTCAGCACAGATCATCAGACATCAGAGAAGAAGCTCGGCCTCAGCAGCTCACACAAGCGGGAATAATGGACTGATAAACATCACTGTTTTGGGCGATGTTCAGGTACTAAATGCTTTTAATTTTATTGTATTTTGTCTTCATTTTGAAACCAGATAAATTAAAACACTAGAGCCAACATGTCGTCGGTCTGGTCGTTCGTTCGGTTCACGGCTTGTTTGCACACCCAGTTTTGACAGCTGAGCTCAGCATCATGTTTGTGCTGTTACGCCAATCCTGGTGTTACTCTGGTCCTGTTTTATGTAATTACCATAGATAGACTGTATATATAAAGGGTAATTACTCAATACAAATGTATGGTATTTTTTAATGCATCAATTCAACTATTTTAGTTTGTTTGCCAGGTGTCTTATGTTATAATTAGTCAACCAGATTACCATATGATCAGTGTTCAACAGGGTCATTTCTCATTTGGAAATTAAATCAGTATGTCTAAAGACGATTTTTAAGTGTAGGCCAGTCTTATAAAACACAATGTTTTTTAAATCCTATAATATATTCCTTATAATATCGAAATTTGTAGGTCAAGATAAATCTTATTCAGTTAACATGAAGGAAACATTTTTTAATTGTAATTGTTCTCTCTGTTTTAGGACTGTTCCAATTATCAAAAAGAGAAAACAGGAGATAAATAAAATAAATTATCCTCTTGCAAAATATTAACAGTTTTTGTGTTTTATGTAGGGGGCATATACATGGCCCTCTTTATGATGCTATCAAAATGGCATGCGATGCATTCTCCTCTACTGTAATAACATTATAGTTTCCCTGTGGGCTGCTGGTTGAATGTAATCTGAAGCTGAATTATTCAGGAAAAATAGAAAGATATGTTTGTAGGGCAACATAAAAGAAGTCAGTGACAGCAAGAGCAGACAAGCTCTCTTTATGGTTAATGGTATTTCTGTTTGAGTTTTTGAAGGCCAGATTGCCTTCCCTTGTCCTTCAGTTGTTGTAAAGGATTTTTATTGTGTCAAGGACATTTTCACCACGATACAGACGATAAGTCAGCAGTATTTATTGTGACACTTGAGAGGCCTCTGCTGGCCTTGATATCCTTCTCATACCATACATTTTAATAATCACATACCATTCTTATTAAGGTTTATTTCAGTTTTTGGACATGTGTACAATAGTTTGGTATTGCATTCTGGAATTCTTATTTGCTGTTCTAATTGTAACTCTTGGTTTGCTGTTTTGAATATAATAATTTCTCACTATTATTTCTGACCAGTCTCTGTGATGCTGTAGACGTTTTTTCCATAATCAAACATCCACGAGATAACAACGTTTTGGGAAATATGCTTATATATCCTTCTTGCATATACAGTAGTTCCATGAGAAGATTGGTTTCACTGTAGGATAACATTGATATAATATAACTTATTTCATATACAGCTTGGTAGCTGGGCATTTTCTACTCAATAAAGTGTCATCTTAACCTGTTATAATATATAATAATGTATTTATTGATTATATTATGTACTGTATAATTAAAACGAATCTGCAAAGTAACAACAATTACCAAAAA
The DNA here is from genome assembly GCF_902827115.2 of Pseudochaenichthys georgianus. NCBI lineage: Eukaryota > Metazoa > Chordata > Actinopteri > Perciformes > Channichthyidae > Pseudochaenichthys > Pseudochaenichthys georgianus. The sequence continues at coordinate 8,620,682 of NC_047521.1, read as the reverse complement.
GATTGAGATACAATATACCTCTGAAAAGTACAAATAATTAAATAGTGAACATTAGTAAGTATACCGACTGACTTGCTACCTCTGGCCATACCATTTAATTGTTTGGTTTACAGGTAAACATCTCTTTTGATTCCCGTTCAGTCAACTGGGGACACAAAATGGAAAGCAAGTGAAAGCAAACCAGTTTCAAAGATGGGGGGAGAAAAGGACTTTGTACTAAACAAACATTGTCCAACATTGTTTTTCGTCATCAGCATCTCTTTATCTTTCTATTTAAGTCAAAGAGATTGATTAATGTTGACAACAAATGTTCTGGTTTCTCAGTTGGGCGTGTTCCCATCTGCTGCTGCTCACATTGAGTTGGGTGTTTAGGGGTTAAATGATTGTTCCCTCTCTAATTATGAGTCAGTATAAACGAGGCTTCGGGCCCCAATGTTACCTCTGGGAACAGATCACGCAGCACTCGGTTGCATTTTGAACTAAGAAACAGATTTGTTGTCTTGTATAATGTCAGAAGGGCCCTTTGTTTGCCAGGCTTAGATTGATTTGATCTTATGGAAGGCCAATATCAAATCCTAAAGGCTGTTTTGTTCAAACCCCGGAGAGAAGAGTGTTCTCTGTGAGGGGAACTCCTCAGGGTTTCTGCGAATCAGCAGGGAGCTCTTTGGATGATGAGTTCCGAGCTGTGAGTTTCTCACTCGTGTCTTTATAGACTAAGATCCCAAGCTATTGGAAAATGTTTGTTTCAGTTCTGTATGATAAACCTGGCCGTTTTATCTCATTCTAATCACTGTTGTTTTCTTATTCTTTCCCTTCCAGATTTGTTTGCCATGGAAACAGATATGATACCAAAATTCTCCTCGAAAGAAGAGGAAATTAACTTCTGGAAGGCTCTTTCTCTCAAGTACAAGAACGGGTATGTAAACTGACTCATATTGTGTTGTATTGCATAAAGGATAAAACCAACATTATTCCATAGTTGTTGTTATTGTCAACAACTCAAATTCAAAGACATCCTCTATCTTTGTGTCCTACATTATGGTATAATGTGTAGACACCCCGTTTATGATCTGGGCTTGTCTCCATTGTTCCACATTACAACAATAGTGAGCTTTGTTGTAACCGTTGGTGTGTGTTCCTTTTTTCTTCAACATGCAAACAACAGCTTTATTAAAAGAAGTCCTAGTTTGATAGGGAAGAGCTTGGCTTGTCTGCACAGCTTGCATTCAAAACCGGGGCATAGAGTTTGAAAGATTAGAGCAGGGAATTAGTCAATAAAGATATTACTTGCAGTTGCATTGTGGGAAATGTAGGATCTAGGTTTTGTGAAGCTTGACTCGTGCTATGGGGCCAAAAAAAACGTATTTCTGGCCATTAATCTTCAAATCTGCACAACAATAATGATTCCAAAATGCTAACGTTTTTCTTTTTCATGCAGCTGCCACATTTCAGTAGAACATATGAACTTATAATTAGAGATGTCCCGATCCGATCACGTGATCGGGGATCGGAGCCGATCACGTGATTTTCAAAAGATCGGAATCGGGAGAAAAAAATCGGGGATCGGGACATTTTTTTATTTATTTATTTTTTATAATTTTTTTTATTTAATGTTACAAAACTAAAATTACCATGTTCACGTCTTAAAGTCATCCTGAGGACTTAGTTTTGGTTTAAAATTACACAACATCATGTATGTGTTGCTTTCTTTGGGCTTGTTTTCAGACCTGGTTGCTTATTTCTCTGAAATCTGGCAACAGAGTGGGCGCAGTGTCTAATAGTAGCAGTAAGCTAACGAGAGGCTACGTTCAGCTGGTGACTCAGGAGTCGGGACAGAGAAAATGTCAGGAGTTTGGAAGTATTATAAAATTAAAAGCGAAGGCAGTGTAACAGCCAGATGCAATGTTTGCAAGGCAGAGGTTCCGCGTGGTGGAAAGAACAGAGCTACGTTCAACACGACCAATCTAATACGCTACCTGAGAAACAAACACCAACAACAACACGACGAGTACACAGCGGCCACTCAGGTAACGGCACTGAAACAACCGACACTTTCAGAGACTTTTAAAAGGAAAGAGAAACAGAACAGCCAAGATAGCTGAATTCATCGCGTTGGATGACCAGCAGTTATCTGTTCCTTTTTCTCTCTTAATGCATTGCATAAAGATCGGATCGGGAAAAATCGGTATCGGCAGATTGTCAAAATCAAATGATCGGAATCGGATCGGGAGAAAAAAAAGGTGATCGGGACATCCCTACTTATAATCAATCAAATGTGCATGCACTAAATGGCCAAAAGTAGGCAACGTATGTAGACACCTGAGTATTGGTCTGTTTTCCCTGGTTTGCGCCCTTTAGTCCAAAACAAGTTCCATCTAAATGCTTCCACATACAAAGAGATATCTTCTATTGGACAATAATGTTTCTTTGTGGCAACAGGTTGTGTTCATCCCTTTTCTGTGTCAACATGACGAAGCCAGCTCCAAAAAGACACGTTTTTTCCCAGTTTAGTGTGAAAGAACTTGACCTTAACCCTACCCAAAACCTTTGTAATGAATTCGGGCTACATTTGAATCACTGATTGTACCGCTGAGTGGCGGTTTAGATCCCAGGCTCTGATGGAAACACCGGTCTCTTTGTGTCTGTGGGAACGGCCGCTCGTCACAGTGGGAATACATCACCTGAGGAATGTTTGATCTGCTATCTTGTCGTTGGGTTTCAGTCGCCCATTCTTTGTCTTTCAATCAAAAGCCAGCCCTGACATATCCAATGACTTTCTTTATGTGGGACAAGCATTGAGAGCTGCAATGGAAACCTGTCTCTTTATTTCCCAAAGTGATGGCTCATGTTTCACATAAAACAAAAGGACTTTCATACGTCTGTGAATGGCTTTATGTAACAGGCTGTTTTTGCTGTTCAACATTTTAATGATGTAAAGGCTGCTAAAATTAGCTCCAAAATATAATCGTATGATACAAGACATCACTTGATTAAAAAGTGATTACATCTCGACCCGCTTTGCTCAGGGAAGCAGAGTCAGGCCTACACCCAGGTATGGACAATGAGCTTCCTTTCAAATCAAGGCTGCATCCATCCTGTTTGTGATGTACAGCAAGTATCTATTCATGCTATGAGGTATTGTATTATTATTAAGGTGTTAAACTAACTTTAGCCACATTAAGTTTAAAAGACAGTAGTGTACTAAAAGATTCCTACATTGCATGATTTTATCAGCAGATTCAACAATAGGGAAGTAGAATCAGTTCTATTGCAGATGTGTCACGGTCTCCCCATCTAAACAAAGAAGAGTTGAATGTCACTCATTTGCCCCTCCCAGCTTCATAGCAGTCAAAACGGAGGCCAAGATAACTAAACCAAAAATGTTTTTGTCTTGTATCGTCCCTTGCTTGGATGGTATGATAGCCAATAGGGCTGCACGATTTGGTGAAATAATCTAATTGCGATTTTTCTGACAGATATTGCGATTCGATTTGCGATATTTGTTTTTAAGCGACCCAACGGAAGTTTATTGTAAAATGCGGCCATATCTCCGGCTAGGAAGGTCGTATCAACGTGCTCCCGTCTCTAGCGCCCCCGCAGCCCGAGCTACGAGTGAAAGAACTAAACTTACATGAAACTTCCGTTGGGTTGCTTTAAAGTCAAGCTTCAGTTTAAGACTCACCCTGTAATAGATGTAGAACATGTGATGGAGCATTACTAACCTGTTTTTGTTTTTGTTTTGTTTGTCTACCCTCCCTCCCAAATGTAAAGCGTCTTTGGGTTCAAGAAAAGCGCTATAGAAATAAAAATATAAAATATATTAACCTGACTCAGATGCTTTGTTTCACCAAACCATCTAAAGCTCCATTGGAAGCCATTTGGATAGGGCAGGCACTTTCAAAAAGACTTGGCAGGTGATTGGATCAATCTGTCTATCACCTTCTATCATGGGCCACTTCTGATTGGTTAACAATGGCTGGGACATGTGGAGCACAGCACTTCTGATTGGTGTGGATGACTGACACACAAGAAGAATTTTATTTATTTACAAAAAAAATTAAAAAAAAATTTAAAATCGCGATTTCGATTTAAAATCGATTAATCGTTCAGCCCGGTATCAGGTATCGGATTAATCTGCAGATACTCCTGTTCACACATTTATAAATAGGCCTGCAACAAGCTGGGTATGGCTTGTTGTTAGCCTTTTACAAATGAAATCATTCATTTGAGGCCCCTGATAACAGGTTGATAAACCAGTTGGCTGTCAATGATAGTATAACAAAGTTGTATCTTTTATAAATTGTGAATCACAAAAATCAGGAGAGGTCCTTTCTGTCATTAATGATCAGAAATACATTTTAGGCTGATATATGCAGGCAATATATTTATATTAGAGCCGGGACTCGATTAAAAAAATTAATCTAATTAATTAGAGGCTTTGTAATTAATTAATCGAAATTAATCGCATTTTTAATCAAATATACATATTTGACCTGAGAACAGTGAGAAGCAATTTTCACATGGATTTGACTCCAAGTGGTCTACAGTCGAGTGCAATCCAGTGAGCCAGGGAGTTGGTTATTTTCTCAGACGTGGACTTACTTATCCTGGCCCTGAAACCAGTCGGTTGAGTGTGGGTTGGGTCAGGGTGTGGTTCCTTGCACTCGGAGTCGGGCTAACGTCCACGCTAGCTGCTACATGCTTTGCATTTAGGTGATACTTTAGGCTTGATGTGCTGCGGTGATATGCAAATTCTTTTTTGCATAATTTGCACACAACCGTGCTCTTATCGACGCTTCCATCCGTCCGGTTTTTAAAACAAAATGTCCCATCCACGGGGCCGACCAAAGCGGTCTCATCAGCTTGTTCGTTCATGTTTGACTATTGTTCACCGTGGTTTGTTGTTGTTTGAAGTCCCATGCTGAAGTCATGAATGTTAGTTGGTGCTCCAGTATAATCGGTACGCCTGAAACTCATCCAGTGAGAAAAGTTCCGCTGTGCAAAAATAAGTGCGATTAAAATGCGTTCATTTTTGTGTAATTAATTAACGCGTTAAAGTCCCGGCCCTAATTTATATTATATCGATATCGGCATATGAGACTTGATATTGTCTTTAATGTTGCATATCGTATTATGGAATAAGTATTTCCTAGTCCTAAAAGCTGCATTACAGTATATGGATGTATTTCTTTGGAAGTAACCAGACTGTTCTAGCTGTTCTATTATTTGCCTTTTTGCGACTGTGGTTGAGTGGTCTACCAATCGCAAGGTTGGGGGTTCGATCCCAGCCCCTACAGTCAACATGTTGATGTTTCCTTGGGCAAGATAATTAACCCCACGTTGCTCCCAGTGGTTCGGCCAATGGTGTGTGAGTGTTAGGGTGCATCTCACTTCGGTTAAATGGATTCCTTGCGTCCCTCACTTGCGTCGTTTCCACACATGATCGAACACATTATCTCAACACAGGCTAATGCTTGGCAGATCTCAAAATAAAAGAAGAACTCATCTTTTAGTTGACGCATTTTAGTTTTGTGAACCCCTTAGTTGGAACCAGAACGCATTTAAAGCCGTTGTGCATTTATCTTTGAGAAAAGTCACCAAATAGAGCAAAGTTGTGTATAACAAGCAAATAGAAGCATTTTGCATCAAGAAAATGTTCCTCTGCTTACTGACGATTCCCCGGATGCACTGAAGTGTTTTGAGTAAAGATTATAACTGTGAAGAGGAAGCACCAGTCTGAGAACGAGTCCCAGCCAAACGAATCAGTTCAGAGCGAGTCTCTGAGTCGCTGAGTCTCTGAGTCGCTGAGTTTCTGAGTCGCTGAGTCTCTCCACAGCGGCTGCACACAGGCTGTGGAGATGGGTTTTCTGGCTCTGTGCCACCTCCAGCACTTTCACTCACATGATGGTTTCCATTTTTAGACAGCCGGCTCTGCGTGTGTGTTCATCCGTGGCAGTGTCACATGTCCTGTGTGGCTGAATGAAATGTCAGAGATCAGTGCAACTGAATAAAGAGGAATGCCAGTCAGTTTGTTTGTTGTCGTTAGATGTCAAATGAAATGTATCAAATGCAGCATGATCTGCTACAAAAATAGATGCATACATTTTGGTTAAATTATTATGATTAATGAAAATATTAAACATTTTGAAAAAATTGTTAAATAAATATCCATTCCAGTTTTGAGTATTCCAGGGTGTAGGGGTGCAACAACTAATCAACTTGATCGATTCAAATCGATTACAAAATTAGTTGCCAACTAATTCAGTCGTCGATTCGTTGGTGACGTCATCACGTGTGTTTTACGCTCCGTTAAACTCCAACGTTATCGGTCTTTTTATCGGTACTGGAAACATTTAAAAAATATGTCATATGTATTATTGCTACATAAACATTATATCGCAGTCTTAGTGTCGCCAACTTAGAAACGTCTAATATGCAAAAAGAAAACAAAAATGCGTCTATGATATACTTTCGACCTTTCCAATCGAGACGAGGGCTCCGTCTCAGGTCGACTATTTTCATTTCCTCGCTCCTCGCTCCTCGGTCTCACCGGAAGTTGATTTTTCTGCGCCATCTTGAGTACCGTCCCATGGCTCTTATTTCTGCCGGAGGAGCGATAACCGAGGAACCACCAGACCATCCTCCGATGAAATCCTCAGATACTCGCCCCGCCCCCTTACTGTGTATCGCTCACTGATTGGACGAGGCAGTGCATGCACTGATCTGATGCTTCTTGACATGAGAGCCGTTTCCCAGCAGAGTGAAGAAAATACATGAAACTCACGAGTCACTCCTCAGTTTATACTGTGTTTTGTTTCAATTCATGTTTCATTTAGTTACAAATATGTGATATATCTGAACAACAATGTGGTCAAAAATCTTTTTATTCATTTATTGGAGACATTTTCATGATCGCTTTTTTCACTTTTTTCACCCTAGGGTGATGACTTTAAACGTCTTGTTATGTCTTTTTTTGGGTCAGTTTTGCTGATTAAAAAAAAATAATATATATATATATATATATATATACAAAAAAAATACATACCTCAAATGTGTATTTAAGTACTGTAGGGTGTACTTGATCAGGATCCACTGATATTGATGATATTGATGATATTGACGGTTGATCATTTGAAGAATCGATGGCCAACCCCTGCTCTTTAAATTCGTACATACTTTGATAATTCCCATCATCCCATGATTGATGACCTGCCACTCAAATACATACTGTATTTGATTATCATGTTTTAGTTTGTTGAATTTTTGTTCTGGGTCAGAGCCTATTTAGGATAACAAAATATAAATAATAATGGATGCAGCCACATGCCGTGCCTCCCGTGGCTCTCACCGACCCATTTCTGTCTAGGCCTGTTGTGTAATGGCCTCTCCTCCTCTGTGTGCCCTCAGCTGTCAGGAGGCGCAGGAGGAGCTGCTGGAGTTTCAGGAGGGGAGCCGGGAGCTGGAGGCCGAGCTGGAGGCACAGCTGGGCCAGGCCGAACACCGCATGAAGGACCTGCAGTCGGAGAACCACAGACTCAAGAGTGAGGTGGACTCGCTCAAGGTAACTGCAGGAGGAAGAGGACGTGGGAATGTGTTTCTAATATGGCCATTTGATCTGAACTGAGCTGTAAAGTGTTGGTTTGATGCAGCTCAGTTTGATATTTATATGCATAGAAATATAAACATGTGTTTGAGTCAGTATTATCCTTCCAGTTTAGAATGATTGGATAATATAATATAATACAGTATATAAAGTATACAATGATAACTGACAACAAACATTTAAAGATGACTCATTGCAAGCGTTTCCAATGGTATGACATTATAAACTTCTTCTCTCAAGAGGGCACTGTCTAATGTTTTATATTTGATTTAGCTAAGATTAGATATTTACCTACCTAAGAAACATGTTAAGCATTAAGAAAATGAGCTAGCTAGTGTGTTTGCAAAAGTCAGTCAATGTTAGCTTTAAGATTTGACACAGATTAACTAACGTTAGCACTCTATGTTGCAAGATCCAGCTAAATCTGTATTTAAGTATAATATTTAAATGAGGATTTGATATATCTGCTGATTTTTGCAACTTTTGGAGCTAGGACTAGTTATGTTCATTGTAAAAGAGATACGTTGGTTCATTTGAAAGAGGTCCCTTTGTCCTCAATAAACAAAAAATGTGTTTACATTTTATTGACTAAAGTATGAATTGTTTTATTTGAAAAAGCAGTACTGGATGAGTCTTTAATCTTTTTAATATATTTTTTTTATTCTCCAAAAACCCATGATAATTTCCCCAGAAAAAGCTAAGATATGCGTCCTGTTGTGAAAACAATATTTGTACAAATAGCTCTCGTTGTACTGTAAGCTCTGAACCAAGAACACATTGCATATCTCCATGTATTCCCTTGAAATTAATATTTGATTTGATTTGTTGTCCTTGAGTGCAGTCTCTTGGGAGGACACGTAAAGTCCCTCTGTAACAGCTGCTGCTCCCCAGGATGCACTCAGCACTTATATGGTTTTTTTGTTGTGCACCTGCAGCTTTGCCATTATGGTTGTACTGTATGTACAAGGTCATGGGAAATGTGTAGATCAAACCTTGTCCAACACACAACAAAAAAAAGTGTGTATAATGATAGTATTTGTGTGTGTCTCTGCTTGTCGGAGGCCTAACTCCAACTCCTTTTTGTGCCTCAGTGGAATCCTGGAGTTGATGTAGTCTGTGAGTCCACGTGCAATCTAAATGTTAATCTCACCCCCAGAAAGTGCTGATACACCAGTTTGTTTTCTTATTTCATTACTTACCCACCACACCTGCTCTGCCCTAAGCTGGCTGCACACTGTATGTCTCTCATACATAATGCATCAGGTATAATTACAGGAAGGCGGGGTGCACATTTGTGTGTCCATGTTTCCAGCTGTGTGGGAGCCAAAGTGTCTGTCAGGTTTCAGGATCCACACATCAGGTGGATCATTTGTCTGTTGGAGAATAGTGATAGTATTTCCAACGACATCAATTGCTTTTTGTGAATATGTTTTTGATTTTCATGATACAATTGGCTCAAACGGTTTTACCCACGGATGCAGTCTTCTGTACAAACACCATTTCAGATAAAATGAGCTTTGAGAAGAGGCAACATTTAAAAAAATTGTGTAGTAAATTGATGTTGTGTTCATTATACATTTCATCCATTGTCTGCAGTTCTGATTAAGAACTACGGTGGCATAAAGGTGACAACACAACAGCATTAGTGAAAGTGTAAGAAATCAAGAAAGCGTATCCAACACAATACTATTTCACACAATGCAGGAAAGTCAATATTTGAAAAGGGAATTCACAAAAATAAATTACCATTTTTAAGAAAACACAATATAGAAAAATATAATCTTATAAAAACAGTATTTTGCAAAATAATTCAAATCTAGAAAACCATTTTATTCCAAAAACAACACTGGAGAATTGTTGTGTTGAATGTTGTGGGTTAAAACAAATGTGTTGCTCCGTTTTCTCAGTCGACAACATGTTTCATCTTATCTTGCTTGTGTTTCGCACCTCAAGGCCCCCGTACAAGGTCGCATCACAGCACACAACGTGTTCTTGGTGTTACTCGTGTAACTGGCATGTGCTGAATGAGCCTCTGGAGCAAAGAGCCTCCTGTGTGGCTGCAGTTGAAGCAGCAGATGTAGGTCAGACACGAACGGGCCCGGCGGTATTTATTGAGCTGATTGTCTCGGAGCTGGTAGATATTTAGGTCACACTCCACATCCGCCGCCTAACTGGGAAGTGAAGGGGAGCACTGAGAAACGTATGAAAGCATGTCGGCGGTGTGTGTATGCGATCAATAATGTGCTGTCTGTCTCCTCTTCCTCCTCCTCTTCTTCAGGAGAGGTTTGAGCAGCAGTACTCTCAGAGCTACAAGCAGCTCTCCATACTGGAGGACGACCTCGGCCAGACACGCAGCATCAAAGATCAGCTCCACAAATACGTGCGGGAGCTGGAGCAGTCCAACGACGACCTGGAGAGAGCCAAAAGGTGTGACAGGGCTCACGTTTGAAACCAATAAAAAATGGCTTCTTTATTTGACTGTATCATTTCTCCGTTAAGCATTTGATGTTCCTGAGTGACATTGGATTGATTCTTGTCACCAGATGAAGATTTGTTTCTTTATTATGAGCGCAATGCACCGTAGACGAGATGTATTTGTATATAATTGAATACAATTTAATGTATTCATCTATATGACTTTCAGGCGATTTTATATTTAAATAAAATGTAAACAATGCAATGTGTATAGGACTTTTAGCCAATGCTAATTTGCGGTTAGGCTGTAAAGGGATAAAACACATAATAAAATTAGGTAAAAGTGAACCACTGCATTGAAACACCAATGAGCGATACATTGAGAACAAGATAGGAAAAGCTTTATATAAAAGCTCTTTTATGGATCACTAAATAAGATTTATTTTTGTATTATAAGGATGATACAGGATTTACAATATTGCCTCCAAAATGTTTCTTTAACAAAATATGTTTTTCCACCGTCAAATCGGTTTCTTTGTGATCCCCGTGTGAACTATATGGAAACAGTCTTTGTTACAATGAACATGGGGAGTCCTCACAGGGGTTAATAAATGTCCATTTGATCTTATCTTAAATTCAATTGCTTGCTTTCCTTGAACTTAATGAAATCAATGCTGCACATATTGATCTCTTATTCATACTTGAGTAATGATTCATGAGTATTGAAGACACACAGAAAGGAGCCCCCGTGAGGATATTGAATTCATAACATTTCAATCTTTTTCCCCTCCTTCCTCAGAGCTACCATCGTGTCTCTGGAGAACTTCGAGCAGCGTATGAACCTCGCGATCGAGAGGAACGCCTTCCTGGAGAGCGAGCTGGATGAGAAGGAGTCTCTTCTTTTCTCTGTGCAAAGATTTAAGGATGAAGCCAGAGGTGATTATTGACTAGGGTTCACTAACGAGCCACGCTGTCAATCACACGCTGCAGACTTTAACATACTGCTGCTCCCCCCAACCATTTCACGTATCTGCTTTCCCTCATTTTAAGTCTGAAGGGCGGAAGAGCTACAAAATGTTCCTTTTATTTTGAATGTCTTGGTAGATTTGCGGCAGGAGCTGGCTGTACGAGAGAGGAACACGGATGTGAGCAGGATGTCCGCCCTGAGCTCCCCCACAGAGGACACTGAGAAGATGGACACGGCTGTCCAGGCCTCCCTCTCTCTGCCTGCAACCCCAATGGAGAAAGGTCTGGACAACGCCTTCGCCAACCCCACAGGTAGAAGCAGCCCACTTCTTTCTTATGAACAAATAATCTGGTCTCTGAGGGGGAAGAAATTGTCTTATCTAAATTTGTTTCTATTTTATTCATTTATTTCAATCTTTCCTTGTTTTATTTTAATGCAATTTATTAGTTTTAATCTATGTTTTCACTTATTTTGAAGGGGGAAGGTTAATCACTTAAAAAAAATCAGTAACAAAATATATGTGTCCGTTTGTAGACACATCAAAGTGGACGGTTAAGAAGGGTTCATATGTGTCCTCTTCACACTTGCTTTCCTCAGGATGTCTGGTCTCTTGTGTAAGATCATATTCATGTCTATCCTCTGAGCTGCTATGGTCAATATTTTTATATTGATAATGGATCACATGTGGAAGGCCCCCTTGTAGTGACTCTGCAGTCTCTCTCAGCTCTACGGAGCATTTGATCATCCAGTTATGTAGTGGTTCAGTTCAGTGTTAGTGAAGTTATCAGAGACATGCTGTTAAAGCCACAGTACACGACCAGCTGTGTGCAAACAGCACGATGACACAGCTGGTGGACTTAGCAGTTCTAGCTACTTTCAGAATGAACTCGAGTGCCTTTTGAAATTGAATTGTTATAGGCCACACCCTTTTTATGGATGAATGCATATGTTTTCCTCTTTAATTATTCATGTATGAATATTGGGACACTTTATATAAATATGAAAAACAAATGAAAACACTTTTTGGATACTCTCCTGATGAACAATGCCCTCTTTTGACATCATATTTGGTAACACAGTAAGATGCAGTGCACCTCAGTATTATTGTTATTTTAAAAAGAGGACTACATTGAAAAAACATAGTAAACAATAACCTGTGCACTGATTATTATTTCCAACACTGGTCATGACACAAAATAAAGATTCATAAAGATTCAAGATTCAAGTCTCTGAAATGTCATTTGACTTTTTACTACAGAGTAAACACCTCCATGTTTTTATAGGCAGTAGTAATTAAGTGAATAATATGTTTATTTAACTATTCTTTCTGTACAGGTCTATCAAACGGCTTTGGCAGCAACACCCCGTTGCCTCCTTCTGCCAGAATATCAGCCCTCAACATCGTCAGTGATTTACTGCGGAAAGTCGGGGTGAGTCAGTCCTCCAGACTTCCTGTTTTCAGGTTTCCCTTTCTCTAGAAAGTCCCCATCTTCCCTTCATCTCTTATTTATTTGAATGTCTCCGCCTCAGGCTCTGGAGTCGAAGCTGGCCGCCTGCAGGAACTTTGCCAAGGACCAGAAAGCGAGGACGGCGTACACTCTGGACAACGGCAACGTGCTCAACGCAAACACAGCTAACTACTCACAATCACTCCACACGTCGTATTTTGACAAAGCGTGAGTGAAACCAAGATGTATCTGTCTTTTACTACCTGTGTTATCTCTTTAAATCCAGACAGGGAGGATTAGAGACAATAATCTTGCAATGTAATGTCAAGATCTACTTCCAGTCAGATTAGTTTAAGGATGCGTTACGAGTGTTAGATGGTGTTAGATTTATTCAAGTCCTCTACTTGAGTATTTTCAATATGTGCAAACATCTACTTTAATTTCACCTCATTAATTGAAAGCTTTAGTTACTTTAAAATTACAATTTTCCATCCCTTTTCCTGAACAATTACTACTATGAGTATTTTAGCCATTTTGCAGAAGTACTTTTCTCAAGTAAAGCATCCCTATACTTCTTCCACCATTGGTGAGAGGTCATGTGATATGTATTGTGTCTGGTGGATGACTAAGGAGGAGTGTGTGTTTCTCCCCAGCAGGACAGAGAAGGTCACATTCCCCTCATTGATGCTGGGTAATGGCGGCTGCTCCCCGAGTGTCGGGGTACACTAACGCATGCTGCTGCTGCTGCTTAGAACAAACCTCTTTCTCCGTGTAGAGCGCATAGACATTAACCACGACTGCGGGCTAGAAGATGACTCCCCAGCCACTAACCCTGTGATTGTGGTGAAATGTAATGGTGCTGGAATATTTCTAATGTCTCTCTAACTCTAAGCTGACTGAATAGATCTCTTTCCTACTAGTGTGAGTTGTTGTTTGTTTTGATCCTACATATAACCATTTATTATTAACAAAGAGTTTTAAACCTAACGGAGTCCTTTTTTAGTTTTCTACGTTTGATTATACCTAAGGATAAAAGCAGTTTAATTGCAATTATAAGACAGTAGGATAGTAAATATTGCTGGAAGTTGCTTTATTTTATATCATCATAAGATTTTATTTGTTCAAATATGGGTACGTCTGGTGACAGCTGGATTTGAATAATTAAAAAAAGGCGTTTGTCACGTGAAGTCTTCGTTGAGCGAAATGCTAAAATACTCACAATGACAATGCTAACATGCTGATGTGTATGCATGCTGAGATTTAAGCACAGTGTGGAGTGCTGATGTGTACGTGTTGCAGGTATAAAGTCATAAATCAAAGTATTGAATCGGAAAAAATAGCGACTTTCAATCCAAACCAAAATGTTACCTCATAGTATGCTGGAGGAGAAGTCGAGGAATCACCTACAGTAAGTCAGTAGGATCCATCCTTTGGGACCCATCAATATTTTAAGTTTTATACCAATACATCCAAAAGTTGGTATATTTAGGTCACGACAACATTTTGTGGACTGACAATGCAGTTAGTGTGGCTAAAAAAGGCTTGGTACCAAAAATAAAGAAGCTATTCACTGTTTTTATTAACAAACAGGATGAAATAGTGCAATCTAAATATTCCTTAAAACTGCACTTTGTATGCTGCTTGTATCTGCAGTGTGTTGTCGTGAGGCGGATAGTGAGAGCAGAGGCTGGCAGCGTGATGATGTGACTGTTTCTGCTGTGTGAGGGAGAACTACAGAGGCAGAGTCTGCATATTGAGATAAATACACAACAAGGTCATTGTCTTCTGCTATCAGAGCAGATATGTACACCACTAACCTTCAGGAAGGTCAGGAGATGCCTCTCGTCTTACTGATTGTAATAGAGCGAAGTGTAATTAGAATAGGTCTTAGGGCTTGATACCTTTTTGATCAATGGCCAAAGTGTTCATGTATTCATTGATCAGGTATTTCATGATCTAAAATATAGAACTTCTCAACCTTTTAGACAATGTTTTTTTAACACTGATGTATATAGAAGTTTGGCATACTTTGAATAATCCTAAAAAAGAAAATAAAGCTTTTAACTTCGTGAAACTAGGGTATTAAAAGTGTAAAATTGCCTTGGTATTCAGACACTCTTAGTAGTTCAAACCCGGCCTATACATGTAGCTTGCCAATTTTCTTTATTTACATTTTATTAGGTCATTCATTCCAGCTCTGAATGGTGCGTTCCAGAGTCACGACTCAGGCCTAAAGCAAACAAAGGGATTCTGGTCATAGTTGGACTGTGAGCGACAGAAGAAACCAGTGTAACCGGTCAGATAGGATAACGCTGCAGCTTCCTTTCCACTTTCTGCATTTGAGTTCCATTTTTAGCTTCAGACACATCACTTTGTTTGAAATGCGTCATCTCTGTCTACTAGCTGCAGGCTCCTCTGTGTATAAGATGGAGACATTAAGAAGGGATATGTCCCACAATTGAAGCAGTTTTTTCTTTTATTTCCAATTTCTTTCCCTTTTTATTACGGAGTTCAATTCTGCCAGGAAAATAACATTTTTAAAAACTGTCATTACCATCATAATACTAACTTAGTTTTCAATCATGATTTTTCACATTAAATCATATCCATTCAAAGAAACATAAAACAAAGTCAAATGCAATCCCGTCAGTTTTTCAAAAATGCCTCATGTTACATTCACATAAATAAAATAAGATGCATTTGTGAAATTATTTAAACATTATTTTTAATCAAAGTTTAGGGCTTGTTTTTTTATTTTATACACAAGTTATGTATCTATCTCTAGAAAATAATGAGTATTTTTATTTTTGTCATTCCTACATTTTCCTGGCAGAAATGGCCTTCCATAATTATCAGCTTGTTTCATCATAACTGCCTTAATGAAGTGGTGTTCAATGAGATGTTATGGAGGCTTTGCCTAATACGTCCTGTTAGTATGACAGTGGCTGGTTAAGGTCATTTGTGCAACACTGTTCTTTCTGAGACCTTCCTGGTTTAATGTAACTCTTGTAACTGTGTTTGCAGCAGGTCGGTGAATGGACTGAAGCCAGGTACCCTGACGGCCATCACCGCCCCCCCCGCTGCCTCGTCCCAGGGCTTAGTGTCTCTCGCTGTTTGACGGTAAACCCAATGCATCGTCCTTCCAATTGAAAATCACATCTATGAAGACAAGGCCTCAGACAAATACTGTAAAACGTTATTGATGTACTGTTGTACCCCTCTTTGTTGTTCTGACCCGATACACTACTTATGGGTCGCTGTCTGTATATGTCATGTGTTACTGTATCTGCTGTTTGCTCACTGGCTTGTACAAAGATCTACTCTTCACAAATGTAAAGATTTACTAGGATCTCACCCTGAATTGTGAAATATGTGCACCTTATCAGCCTAAAAGCATGGATTGATTACTGATCAGGCTTACCGGCCACAGGCCATAGGGTCAGGTTTCACGTGTTCGACCCAGGAAGAGACTCAAAATGACCACAAAGAAACATGAGGGGACTACAACGAGACACCAAACAACTACAAAGAGACACCAACAACTAAAAGACTCAAAACAACTACGAGGAAACACCAAACAACTACAACGAGACACAAAACAACTACGAGACATCAAACAACTACAACGGGACACCAAACAACTACAACGAGACACAAAACAACTACGAGACATCAAACAACTACAACGAGACACCAAACAACTACAACGAGACACCAAACAACTACGAAGAGACACCAAACAACTACAACGAGACACCAAACAACTACAACGAGACACCAAACAACTACGAGACACCAAACAACTACAACGAGACACCAAACAACTACAACGAGACACCAAACAACTACAACGAGACACCAAACAACTAAAAGACTCAAACAACTATGAAGAGACACAAAACAACTACAACAAGGAGACACAAAACAACTACAACAAGGAGACACAAAACAACTACAACGAGACACCAAACAACTACAAAGAGACACCAAACAACTAAAAGACTCAAACAACTATGAAGAGACACCAAACAACTACAACGAGACACCAAACAACTACAAAGAGACACCAAACAACTAAAAGACTCAAAGAACTATGAAGAGACACCAAACAACTACAACGAGACACCAAACAACTACAAAGAGACACCAAACAACTAAAACGAGACACCAAACAACTATGAAGAGACACCAAACAACTACAACGAGACACCAAACAACTACAACGAGACACCAAACAACTACAAAGAGACACCAAACAACTAAAAGACTCAAACAACTATGAAGAGACACCAAACAACTACAACGAGACACAAAACAACTACAACGAGACACCAAACAACTACAAAGAGACACCAAACAACTAAAAGACTCAAACAACTATGAAGAGACACCAAACAACTAAAAGACTCAAACAACTACAACGAGACACCAAACAACTACAAAGAGACACCAACAACTAAAAGACTCAAAACAACTACAACGAGACACCAAACAACTACAAAGAGACACCAACAACTAAAAGACTCAAACAACTACAACGAGACACCAAACAACTACAACGAGACACCAAACAACTACAAAGAGACACCAACAACTAAAAGACTCAAACAACTACAACGAGACACCAAACAACTACAACGAGACACCAAACAACTACAAAGAGACACCAACAACTAAAAGACTCAAAACAACTACGAGGAGACACCAAACAACTAAAAGACTCAAAACAACTACAACGAGACACCAAACAACTACAACGAGACACCAAACAACTACAAAGAGACACCAACAACTAAAAGACTCAAAACAACTACGAGGAGACACCAAACAACTAAAAGACTCAAAACAACTACAACGAGACACCAAACAACTACAAAGAGACACCAACAACTAAAAGACTCAAAACAACTACAAAGAGACACCAACAACTACAACGAGACACCAAACAACTAAAAGACTCAAAACAACTATGAAGAGACACCAAACTATGAGCCTTAAAATGAGTCAAGACAAAAAACAACAACAAAGTGATACCAAATAAATACACAAATATTTTAAATGACTACAGAGAGAAACAACTACAAGAGACACACATCTAAAAAAATTACAAAGACAAACAAATCAACTTCAAAGACACACAAATGATCCAAAAAAGACAATTACAATGACTACATAGAGCAAACATTAACTTCAGAGACTTAAAAATGTACAAAGCAACTACAATAGATACAGAAAAAAGCAACTACAAAGAAACACACTGATTTAAAAAAACACACATCCACTACGAGCGTTCAGAAATACTTCAATGAGACTCAAAGAGACAAAGAAATGTACTACAAAGAGTCAACATGACTAAAAGAACCGTAAAACCAATAATAAAAGACACGGAGAGGCAACTACTGAATAACAAATTGGGGCTCGCTGTCTCTGATTAAATATGCAATTAAAATGTGTTTTTTTTAAATAAATAAAGAATGCAACCGCTTTTTTCGGCCTTTAAACCTTTTATGTATACAGTCAATGCTTTAAACTAGCAATAACTTCAATTAAGTCGTCAGTGATGTGCACTCACATCCACGTACTGAAACCATGAAAGGAAAATAACCAGTTATATGGGTTGCCACATGCGCAGATATCCTAAATAATCGTGTGCCACATGGCCGCCAGTTCTCCATTCATTATTGATGTTTGCAAAATGTGGGCCTCACAGGTTAATGTTTTAAACATGATCTCTGTTGTGTCTGTAATTTTAGAATGCAACCGTTATCTTGTGACCCCTGTTTTATAGAATTTAAGTTTCAAGCATTTTAAAAAGAAGGGAAGGTGAGTCTGTGTCATTGTAGTGAGTCAAACACCATCTATCCTCTGAACGATGTGACATGATGTGTACAGTATGGGTCATATTGATCAATGTTTATCGACAGCCTTTAAGTGGTGCTGCTGTTCAGACCAGTTAACCAGCATTCTTTTATTCTGTAGTCACTTTTGATCATGTTGTAAAAGCTTTTGATTTATAACACATTTTCAGAGCAATTGAAGCACTTTGACTTTGTTTGAACTCACTTTTTATTCAAGTGCAATATTGCTTGTTTGTTAGTTATAGTTTGTAGGTTTTATTTATTTCAGATTTCTTTTACGGCATGTTTTAATAAAAGGTGCAATTCTGTAACATTTGTTACGTTTCAATCTTTTTTTGCTGTGGCGGAAATGAGCGCTACTATTATTGAACTGTTTTGTAAATGAATCCATAATTTTAGGTATTTTTTAAACATGCTTATATTATTCTCTAACAACGTACAAAATTAATGCATAATGATGTTTACTGCAAATTATGAGACACTCTAGCCAGATGTAAGGGTCCGTGTATGGCTTGTAAGCCTAATGGAACGAATGGAAACCTACAGGGTGCATTTATAAATATAAAAACGATATGATAAATAGTTAAAGAACTATACTTTGAAAAAACCCAATATGCCCGTTAAATGGTAATCAACACTGCCCTCTGCTGGACAAACATTTACAGGTAAAAAACAGAGCTGTACTTGTCATATCTTGGTCATTTAATTGTGAGTATTCATGTCTCCAAACAGACACAAAGCAGTACATTTCATGTGTGTGACTGAATAATCCAAAATTATTTCTGTGATCATGCACAGATGCTTAATTTATCAAAACACTAACAGTTTGGCTTCCTGAAGGACAGGCTATGTACAGGAATATATATACATGTAGAGTCTGAAGAGTCGTGTAGTACAACAGTGATAGTTCAGGCTGCAGTTCAGCTGATCCCTCCTCTCTTCTTCTCTGCCACCTCTTCGATCTGCCTCATCCTCCTCTCCATAATCTCCCTCCTCTTGGCTTCGTTGCGTTCTCGCTCCTGAGCCTTGAGCTCCTCCAAATCCTCAAAGAACTTGTGCCTGCATGGGAAGAGGAGGAATCATATTTATTATATTGATTAATGATGGACGAATAAAATATCTGACAGAAATGAATAGTGGAAAGCACGTCTGTGTCCTTTAAAACTTTGCATTTCACTACTTTATGGTATTGTGCTATATTGATATCCGATTAAGCCATTTTTCAAGCAAACTCAAAATATGTACTGGTTCCAGCTTCTCAAATGTAAGGATGTGACGTGTTTTTGTATATCATAGTAAACTGTAGGCATGTATTGTGCAACACAATTATTAGTCCTGCAGGAATTGTTTACAGAATAATCAATCAATCCAGAAAATATTTGGCAGATCAGTCGATAATTAAATTAATTATATTTGCTAAATAGGCATACACAGTTGTCCATAACGGTCTAGTAAGTAGAGTTATTTGTATGTAGAGTAATGTACCTTGTTTGTAGCTGCTGAATGATGTCTGTGTGTTAGCCTTTCAATTTAAGAAGACGATTAATAAGGGATTCATGAAAAAAACAAAACATGCACACAATGCAATGCATCATTAGTTACCTGTTGAAGAAAGCAGTGCCTAATCCCACAATAAGCGTCCCAAATAAAAAGGGTTTGGTCAGACGCTTAACCGCAGACAGCTGGTGATGCGTCATTATAGCTAAATTCGCAGTGAAGTGCCTACAGGCCGAAATGTAAGCAAAGTTTACCCTACATTTGCTTCACAGCTGACCTTTAGCTAACCACTCCATACACACCTCCTTGTTTGTCGTGCAGTTGATCACGTAACACGACTTCCGATTCCCATTGTTTATGCACCAATCAAATGTATCTTGCAAAACACGATGGCATGTATTTAACCACCAAAGCCAAAATATTTTTGTTTTTTACTGCGTTTGGGTGGTTTTATTTTATATTTAAAAAATAATTATGGTTATTTAAAAAAATGTTATAAAGTTGAAGGTTTAGCCGGAAACACGTAGTTGTACGGACACATTTAACAGACGGACCACAGTGTTATTCACAGTGCCAGTGCATAAGGGCAAGTTTGTGTTTCAGAAATAGTTTATTTATTATAGCTAGAGTTAATATAGTTAAGCTAATAACATGTGGAAGAAAGATTCGTCCGAGGGCTCTGACCGGTTTGAATATTTACAAACTCTGGTCACTGAGTTTCAGGACACAGACAGTGTAGGTAGGTACACTTTTGTCATTACTCAATGCAGTATGTTTATTAGGTTCATTTGAGAATCTCTTGAAAATAGAAAAAATCTCGTTGTTTATGTTGAAAGCACAATCCGTCATGTAAACAACAGGGTAACCACCTCCATCAATCAAACAACAGAATTAGACAATTGCTGTCAGTCTAGCACTGGAAAATTACTATAACCTATAAGTAAATCTAATCAAGTAGTTAGGGAATATTGTGAGTTACTTGTCTTCCATTGCACGTCCTCTATTCCCATTTGTTTCCCTTTGTATACCAAATGTCAGAGTCGAATACTGCACTTTTTACTCCTGCATTTATTTGACAGTGCAGCAGGATGGTCTGCATTGCATTACGATTTTGAGTAGTGTTAGGGGAGCAAAAGAAAATGATTTGAGTCACCTGTTCAACTGTATTTCCCTGGATGGATGTGGGTTAAGTTCTGGGTGGGCTGTGTCTGATGTGCCATTCTTCTTCAGTTTTGTTCATGTGCAGGTTCAGCTGCAGACAGTACGTAAGCACTTCGGCTATTGCCATGCAGTAGAAAGTTGATGGGAGTTTCAGAGGATTAGATATATATGATGATGGATGAAGTGATGATACAGATGTGTGTAGTGTAAAAGAGAGGACCGAGGACACTGCCCTGAGGGGCTCCAGTTGTTGTGGTGACTGTTGATGATGTTGTATTTTATGAGCCAGTGGCCTGTTTCTGAGGAAGATATGAACCCAGTGATGTTGAGATGGTAAATGTAACCTTTATTTTAACAATTTATTGTCGGAAATGTTGAATTAACAGAGTCTTTGATTTACTAAATCTAAATGAAGGATACATCCTTCTTTTGTTTCCACAACCTAATTGTTTCCACTGAGTTTGAACTTGTTCAACGCTTGTTAATATATACATTTCATTTCTGATGTGTTGTTTTGAAGCAAAAAGCTGGTTAAAAACATGGTGATTTTATTTAATGTACACACATCATTTGAACAAACATTAAACAAAATTGTAGTTGTTCCTACTTATAACAATACAGTTGAAAAATAAGGGTGTCACTGCTCTCTGGTGGACACAATCTGTAATGATGTGATTTCGAATACATGTTTGCATTTCTCTACTGTCTGCATCTTCTTGTTACTTATCAGCTAGTATGTATGTGTAGGATAAACTGATCTTGACTGTAATTTATTAAATGAATGTGTTCTTTTGAACTATTATTTGAACTTGCTTACATAACTTATTTCACATTTTCAGAGGCAAAGGAGCAGGTGCTGGCTAACCTTGCTAACTTTGCATACGACCCAAACAACATGGAGAATCTAAGGGAGCTCCAGGTGCCCGACCTCTTTTTGGACATGCTAACTGAGGACAATGCCAATTTTGTGGAATTTGGGATGGGTGCGTACAAATGATCATCTCCTTGTTTTCGCATTGTGCATACACTGTTTCCTCACTCTTCTCGTGTGTGTCATGTTCTCAGGGGGGCTGTGTAACCTGAGTATGGACCCTGAATGCCGAGACGTTATCCTGCAGAGCAACGGGATCAGTTTGGTCACAAATGGCCTGTCGAGCCAGAGAGAGGAGACAGTCCTGTCAGCCATCACTACACTGATGAACCTCACTACGCCCTCGTCACGCGCTGAGATCACTGATCCGGCCATCCTGCAGTGCATGCTGCGTTTCTCGCTCTCAGAGAGCCCCCGCCTGCGCAGCCTGGCCGCTGTGTTCCTGCAGGACTGCTGCAGTCAGGAGCAGGTGGCCCGGGCGGAGCAGCAGATGCAGGGGCAGCAGACTGCAGTCGGCATCCCGCTGCCCAAGGACGATTGATTTGTGAGAAGATACGTTTGCTCTCTATGAGAGTATAAGAGACATTTGACACTTTATGGCCCCACATATACACCTGCTGCAGGGATTGATGTTGGGTGAGCAGGTCTGTTCTTCTTCAAGGTTCTGGATCGGGTCAAGGTCAGAGCTCTGTGCAGACTAGTCATGTTCCTCTATATCAAACATTTCTTTATGGTGCTGGCTTTGTGCAAGGAGTACATTGTCCAGTTCAAAAGGAAGGATAGGAACTATGTTTAAGGGGATATTTTTGTTGACGAAAATATCAATTGATCCTTTATCCTCCATCAAATAGTTTTCATTCAAAGTTGAAGAATCCATAATCTGTTGAAACATTTTTTGTATTTGTTTACCTAAACAAATGCATTCCTCTGTTCAGTGTTAATGTGTTTTGCAGAATGAACAGTCTTTATTTTAAGAAGCATATACCGCTGTAGCAGTGTAGTACTGTTTAGTCAAAGCTACATTGTTTCTGTTTACAGACCCTGTGCTGTGTATGAACAGCTGATATATTCTGCTAGCACACACACAGAACAGATAGCTAGCACACATTTAAGTGTAGTGCCTTTTTCTCTCCAAAAGTGACTGGATAGTTTTTGCAGGGCTGTTTTGTGAGAGATGAATACAGTTGATAGCTAATTGCCTAGAAACAGCATGTGAAGAATGTAACTAAGTTGACTTGCATACGGTTGTATTCAAAGGGTCCAGAGACCACATCTCTTTTGTAATGCCAGATTCACTGACTGTAAGATCAACATCAGAACCTATTTCCCCCCAAAATGTACATTCCTTCTGCTCTGAAGTTATTTCCTAAGACCCAGGAAGGATGCTGGAGCATTATAGCCAACTAGTTGACTATTGAACTCTGTGCTCTCTGTAAGAATGTCATGTTCTATTACATTAAATTCCAACCCAAAAATATGTGAAGTGAAAAGTGTTAAATAAACCAAGAGCCACGAGAACTGTTTGTTTTTCTTCTGGGCTCTTAAGAGCTATTTCTGGGCCGAGTCCTTCAGGTCTAGACAGACATGCGATCCTGCTGCCCAGCGTCAGTTGGACTGCACATGTAGCCCGGGCAGACTCCAGAGGAAATTCTTTACAGCGTGGAGAGAGTGTGTGTGTGATACTCATTCATTGGAAATGCTACAAAGATCTCATTTTCATTAAGTGTGTGTGTGTGTGTTTCTCAATGGCACTCCAAGGGCTTAAGAGTTGAGCACCTGCCAGAGATCAATAAAATACCTTAATTCTTCCCGTAAAAAGAGAAACACCCACGTCTTGTTCTAATAATGTGGTACAAAGTTTATTTCAAGCTGATGTAAAAATATTTGAATAGCTTTTTGCAGGATAAAAAGGAGCTGTCGGGAACTCAGTGGCTCAACATCTACACAAATGACTGCACGGATATTCAGTGGTACAAAGGGTATTGTTAAAGAATCATTATTTGATATTGTATATTGTAAACAAATCCCAATATCCCATATTGTACTATGTTGTTTTTTTAGAATTTGCATATTTTCGACGTACTATGCCGAAGGTTGCATATTTTTTACAAACTATATTATATCGTTTATTTATTTTTTTCGACATACTATGTTGAATTTTCCATCGTTTCGGTATAGTATGTTGAGAGTATGCAAAATTCGTTTTTTTGCATAGTTTGTAGTACATAGACATACTTTACTATGTTGTTTTTTCTAATATTTTCGACATACTACACTGTCTTTTTTTCAGATTATTCGACATACTAGTATTTTCGACATAGTACAGTATACTATGTTGTTCTTTTGCATATTTTTGACATGTATAAAAAAAACATTGTATATTATGTCAACATTTTAGAAAAAACATCATAGTATAGTATTCTTTTCAGTCAGAAAAATTGCATCGTATAATATGTCCATGTGTGAAAAAATTGAATGATAAAGCATGTAGAGAAATATGCAAAAAAGTTATATTAAAGTATTTTTTAAAAAGAAAATTAAATTGAATAGGATACTGTAAAAAAAAGTCCTAATATTGTATGTCAAAAATTATGAAAAAACAGTCAAATTATAGAATGTTAAGTAAATCATAATATATGTCAAAACATTTTAGAAAAGTCATAGTATTGTACATCAAAAAATATAAAAAACGGCACAGTATAGAATGTAAACAAGTTGATAGTATGTCGAGAAAAGCATTGTTTGTATATATTTCAAAAGTCATAAAGTGTCATTGTCAAAATTCTAAAAAAGTATTGAACAATGCGTCATAAAGAGTCACGATAGTTATTCATAAAGAGTTCATTTTTACAGTTATTGAAGGCCAAAACATTTTTAGAAAAAGGCCTTGTATCATATGTAACAAAATCTAGTCATAAACAAGTCATATTCTACTATATCAAAGACAAGTGCTTCATAAAAGCATTGAAAAGCATGTACACTATAATTTGGTCATGGTAAGTTAAAAAAGTGTATTAATAATTCCAAAGTCTTAAGAAGTGAGCACCCGCCACAGCGATCAATAACATATCTTTATTCTTCCTGTAAAAAGAGAAACACCCACACCTTATTTTAATACCATGGTACAACGTTTATTTCAACATCATGTACAAATATTTGAATAGCTTTTTGCAGCATAAAAAAAGAACAACACTACAACCAGTTCTGCAGTGATATTCAGTATGCTAATATGTTCACATTTCCGGTTTTTCAGATGTTCTGATGGTTGGGTATGTTTGTGGGACATGAATTTCCACAGGAGTTACAGCAACAGTTCAGTTGTCCTTCTTCAGCCCGAGCTGCCGCTCCGCCTCCCCTCTCAGCAAATTCTTCTGGATCTGAAAGAAGAGTTTGCTGTGAGTTGTACTGAAGGAGAAGAGAGTGAATGGACCTTACCATTTAAACATTGTAAAATAATGAATAATAAAAACTGTTCCAAAAGTATCCGCCTTCAGGGATGGGACAGATGCAAATCTACAGAAAACCATTTGCTTTATTTTCATTATCGATTATAGACAAGCTGGTGTAACTTCGTCCAAAGGTGACAAAATCTGCCTCGAAACACAAATAATATGTTTTTAATGAGTGGCAGAATTGATGCAGATAAACGAAATAATTAAAGTAGAATTTAGTTGCAGCGCTCATGTTTTACGAGAATGTTGCACAATTTATCTAAATAGTTATCATTTTAATAAACAGTATTTAATTTCATCTTACTGTACACTATTTATATTTACATTCTGTTGTTGTATATATCATATTCCATTTACATGCATGTTGTATACTTGCACTATTTGTTTTATTTGTATTTTTGTATTTTATCATACAGTATAACTATGTTGCCTTGTTGGAGGAGCTCGGGTCAGAACATCTCCTACGCGGTAGCTTTGTGCGTATGACATTAAAACCTTTGAATCTTGAATCAAAGAGCTTTATGATAATGATAATGAATGATGAGATAGAATAAACAGAACATTTGGATTGATGGGATGATAAGCCTCAAGTATTCATCCCACATCATCAGTTTTCTCAGATTTACATCAAATATTGATGTATTTTATAACATTACATGATGTTAGAAAATGGCTTTAGTACTTTAGTGTGATGTCTTGTAATGGCTATAATATTCAATCTTCTTATCTAACTCTCCGCGACAGCAAATAATTTTTGTTCAAATGCTTTCGAGAGGTGGGATTCACATTTTCTGAGATATTAAGGAGTCACTTATTTATGGGACAAACTATTCTGCAGACCAGTGTTGACGATTTGTAGCCAGGACTCTTTGCAAGCACTGAGTGGATTCTCCTAAAAGTGGCTTTAGGCGGAGGGCTGGTTTGATCTGATACGCTGCTTTGGGACGGGGTCCGCCCCTCTGGGTGGGTGTAACAGAGCGCTGTGCGTGCAGACCACCTAGTAGCCCCTTCCCTCCTGTCTGAGGGCGCTCAGGGCAGCCTGTTCAAACACCATGTCTACAGTGAATGACTTCTAACTGCATCCCATGAGAGAAGCACAAGAACCTGAGGCCAGGTCTTGTGCTGGACAATAATTGATCACAGACTATGATAGATCTGGAAATGTAAACCTTGTTGGACATTGTCATTTATACATTTCTGGAATGTATGAGCTCTTACCTTTCCAGTGATGGTGAGCGGGTAGCTGGTCACAAAAAGTACGTAGCGGGGAATCTTGAAGTTTGCAATCTATAGGGAGAAGATGGAGAGAGTTGTTCAACATTTTTGGGAGGAAGAAATATCTTTAACCCTTGTTCCACACTATAAAACAGTTGCTCTAATATCCTTAAAGGGCAAACCTTCCTGAAACGGCTATAACATTTCATATATTAATAATATTGTTCACTTTTCACTGTCTTCAGTCATCATGATAACTACTTAGTATTCCTTGATTTCCCCAATTTTAACCCTTTAAATGTTAGTTTGTAAACAAAACTGTTGATTTTTGTATATATTAGGGGTGTAACGGTTCACAAACATTTTGGTTCGGTACGTACCTCGGTTTTTAGGTCACGGTTTGGTTCGGTACGTTTTCGGTACAGCAGAAAAAATGATCACAAAACATAACTTTTTTTTTTTTAATTATTATTAAACTGTGAATAATGTATTCACTCAAATAAATACAAAATATAATAAAATAAACATTAAGGTGCAGCATTTCGATGAACTGAAATAATCTGTATTTGAACTTTACTGTACTAGTACTCACAAAACATAAACTATTAGTTTTGGGTTTTTCATTATTATTAAACTATGAATATTCACTCAAATAAATATAAAATATAATAAAATAAACATTAAGGTGCAGCTTTTCGATTAACTGAAATAATCTGTATTTGAACTGTACTAGTACCTAAGCAGCCAGTTTGACATTAGGACTTGCTTGTCATTGTATTTTCATGTTTTTCGAAAGAAAAATGTACTTGTCCACATTGCTTGCCGAAAGGGCAGATCTGCTGGCACTAGCAATGTCTCCTGCTGTGGAGAAAACCCTCTCGCTAGGGACAGAGGTAGTAGCAGATACAGCCAGGTAGCGCTTTGCTAACATGGCAACATAAGGATATTTGCCGTTTGTAATAGCTTTGACTCGGTCTGAAGTTGTTGCGAGTGGTGGAGGCTTAAATGCTAATGGGAGTTGGGTTTGCACTTCAGTCTTTTGGTACCGGTGATATTCACGCTCGGGTGATGCCTTTTCAAATGAGTGTCAAGTTTGATGTATTGCCAGCCGCGTAACCATTTTTAGTTGAACAATGCCGACAAACAGCTTTGGTTCGGTCCACCTGTCTTTGTCCGTCATCCTTGTACGTAACTGCGAAACCAAAATGTTCCCAAACCGGAGACTTCAATGATGCTGGAGGATTTTCGAGCTCAACTTTATCTGCGTTCGCCATTTCGACAGTTCCTCAAATTACTGACTACATTTGAACGCATCCCTCTGACCAGCTCGTCCAATGAAATGACTTGCTCGCTCTGAATGCTGCGACGCAGCACCTGAGATTACTTCCAAGAAGTTGTTCACGTTCTCAATTGTTTACGTTTAACGTTATATGCGTTCGGTACACACGTGTACGGGTACGTGTACCGTTACACCCCTAGTATATTATATATATATATATATATATATATATATATATTCTTCTTGGGAAAATTTCTCCAGACTCTGGGATAGACTTCATATGTCAATGAATATAACACACCATGTGCCTGATGTGTATTTTCCACAGAGAGAAAAGAATAGAAATGACTCAATCTGGCGCTGAAGCCTGGAGAAAACATTGAAATCCCTTTGTAATACAATTGGGCTTTTATGCTTTAATGGCAATGGGATCAGAAGTTCAATGGGGAATTTTCTGTCGTATCCAGCTGTCTGTATAATCATACCTAGTTTATCCAAGACTCATTATAGGATGCTGATGTTTAACTTCCAAAACAGCCAAAATAAAGGACAAATCGAAAAGCCACACATGTCCAAAGTGAGGCACAAGGTTTAAATATGACATCTTATTATAACACATGATAAAGGACACTGGGCCTCACCTGTCCTTTGCAGTAAGCTTTGATTTCCTCTGCAGTGCAATCCTCTCCGTCTGCCAGTTTGATGCAAGCGCACACTTCTTCACCCAGCCGGGAATCCTCTACTCCAACCACCTGGGAGGAAAACAAAACAAATGTAGCTCTGCAGCAGCAAAAGAGAGAAGCATTGTTTCTGGTGCATCACAGACATTTTAACATTCTTATCTATTTTATTTTTGCTTTAGGTCGGGCATTAAACTGCTGTAGTATGTTGTCTTGTGTTGCATTTTGCCAGCAGAAAATGTAACACTACTATTACAGTAGACTACATCTTTTATTTTATTTTAACAGTACATAAATAACAAAAAGGTCAAAACCCTTAATACTTCCTGATAAAAAGAAATAAACTTAAGAAAAGTTAATTATATATACCTAATATAGACCTTATATATGCCTCTAACATGAAATACTTGAACTGGACAAAAGTGTGAATTCTTCTCTTTCCTTTAAATCTATGACTTTGTTTATGTCATGTTCTCTGCTCACCTGGGCCTCCTTGACTTTGGGGTGTGTGTGCAGGAACTGCTCGATCTCCGCGGGGTAAATGTTCTCTCCTCCTCTGATGATCAGGTCTTTGATCCGGCCCTCGATCTTACAGTAGCCAAATGCATCCAAGCTGCCGATATCTCTGCAGGGA
The DNA here is from genome assembly GCF_902827115.2 of Pseudochaenichthys georgianus. Classification (NCBI taxonomy): domain Eukaryota; kingdom Metazoa; phylum Chordata; class Actinopteri; order Perciformes; family Channichthyidae; genus Pseudochaenichthys; species Pseudochaenichthys georgianus. The sequence continues at coordinate 8,591,602 of NC_047521.1, read as the reverse complement.
ACCTTCAAACATCAAAACTGGACGACATCATTGTGATTTAAACATTTTTAAATAAAAACAAGCTATACACCGACAGCTCCCTCTCACCCGGTCTTGTACCACCCGTCTTTAGAGATGCACTCGTCTGTTTTGGCCTGGTCCTCCCAGTACTCCAGCATCACGCAGTACCCTCGGATCATGAGCTCCCCCGTCTCCCCCAGCGGCATCACCTGTCCTGTGGTAGGGTTCACCACTTTAGCCTGTGGAACATACCGTTATATGTTAGTTATTTAATACACAAAGGAATTATGGTATGACAATCCATGTGTAGTGACGCATATCATTTGTATATATGTACATACACTCAGTTTCTACCTTTTTAGAAACAACTTTCTTTGCTTCCAGAACATCCTGAATTATTTGTGGCATTGATTTGAGCTTTAAATACTTCTTCTCGACTTTGTTACTTAAGATTTGTCAGCAGCAAATCTTTTGCTTTACACCGCACCTAAAGTGTTTTTCTTTGTCTAAGCTCATGAGAATAATGAGTGAAAATAGAAGGTATTTCTGAGTAACTCAAACATCAACTATCACTTGGACCACATTGTTTCCACAGTTCTGCTACATGACAAGTACTCAGAACTTTACACAAGTTAATCCAACAATATCACAGTGTCGTGGTTACAAGTTAAGTCCTATGTAACATTCAATACTTCACTTCAGTAAATGTACAAATCTTGTAACAAAATGTAATTCAAATATGAAAGTACTTGTTGGGTGGTAAAGGCCCTTTTTAGAGAGTTTGTATTATAATACGAAAATCTAATTATTTTAATATTACAACTGAGGCTTTAACACAAACAGCTTTTGGATGTTACAGCTGACGGAGTACATTTGACCTACTTTATGTAGTCATATTTGTATAAATGTGTTAGTTTGTTGTTAAGATTTTAATCTATGAAGTAACTAAAGTTGTTGAACAATTGTATGAGTTAGACTCTTCTGAGGTGTTGTGGAAAGAAGTAACATAATATGGAAAATACTCAAACCTCAAAACCTTATTTGACTGGTACTGTAATAATGTATTTGTACATGATGTCTGACGTACCTCCAAGTGGTCGAGGATGCAGCCGGCGGTCTCAGACTTCCTCTGCAGGTTGTCTGTCGGGAACCCGCAGAACGTGACAGGGCTGTTCTCTGTGGTGCCGTATCCAATCTGTCAATCACAAAAAAATATTATTCTTATTAATATTAATAACTTTGTTTACATGGCTCCTTTTATACACAAAACGATACATTAAAAGTTAACACAATAGCACACAAAGATATAATAAAAGATCCAGTGAAAAGGCAGACAAATAAAAATAGTTCTTCCTTTAATTTCTAAAATGTCTTCAGTGCTTGCATATGTTATCATGTTGTACAGTACACGGTTTCAAAAACACATCATAAAGGCACGCAGGATCAACAAACAACCAAGTGTTTGGCATTTGTTCCTACAGCACTACTCAAATGATTAATCGCCTTACAAAATGGTTACAGATATTTATTTTTGACCATCACCATATTTACTCAACTTCCTTACTTAAATATGACTGTTTTTGAGACTTCCTGCTTGTGCTTTACATTATTACAAAGGAAATGATTGAGCTTTCTCCAGAGAGATGTGTTGCTGTGCTCAGAGAGGGATTTTAATAGCGGAGAACTTTACCTGGAAAATCTGGGAGGAGATGATATTCCCATTAAAATGTTAGATTTGTTAAGTAAACTCTAGATTCCAGTATCCTGTGTGGGTCCGTCCATCTCATAAGTGCAGCACCTGAATCTGACCCGAGCAGCTTTCCAAAGTCCTGCTGCAATTGCTATAATTGAAGTTACTCAATCCTCTGAAACCTGGGAGCACCTTAAAGCAATACACCTTTCAAATGATGTTTTTATATAAACCAGTAGTGTGTTAGAATTCTTAAAGACAACTTGTCTCCAGAATCCAAAAACAAAGAGAGGTTTTGTTAAATTAAAGTCAATCAGGTCGGTTTAAAGGGGCCCTATTATGGTTTTGAGTGTTCCCTTTCCTAGTGTGTTATATAGCTTTTAGTGCATGTCAATGGTCTGAAAAGGCTCAAATCCCTGTGTTCCCTCCAGAGGGAGTTTCTCTCCCACACACTCCCCCCCCCCCCTGCCTGAAACACCTCCATTGGACTCCTTTGTTTACTTCAGTAACATAGTGACATCACCATGTAACACTCACGCTTCTATTGGCTAGCGCTCAAACACATTGTACATGTTAGGCTAAGAGGGTGACCAATCACAACAGAGCCGGCCAGCTAACCAATCAGAGCAGACTGGGCTCTGGTTTCAGACAGAGGGTGAAAAGAGCTGCTGCAGCACAGGCAGTATGAGAAGAATAAAGAGCTTTTTGAACATTAAAACATTGAAACATGTCACAGGGCAGGCACTACATACTGATATGAACCTGAAAATGAGCACAACAGGGCCCCTTTAACAAAAGAAAACTATATCAAAGCATCTGTTTTACAGCTATGCGTAAGATTGTTATCAGAATGCAGATGTTTGGTAAGTAGTGAACATATGATGGGATAAAAAAGACTTGGAATGTAGTGTACGAGTTGTGTAACAGTTCCATAATGGATTTTTTAAAATATAATTTTGCTGCTATTAAAAGCGTACGCAATTGTTTTCAATGTTTTTTGATAATTCGCTCATCGTGAAGGAATGCGATAAATAACTAACTTTTCCTCAATAATTCAAGGTAACAAGAGGTGTGAATAATTGATACAAAAATAGTCATTTTGGGGGTGAAGTATTCCTTTAAGTACTCACAGGTTTGCCTGAATGGACCATTACATAATACCGCACTCATTTCAAAAAAAATAATTCACAGAGGAATGTAAAGTGGCATTTAAAGACTTTCCTTTGCAAGTATCTTTCTGCAATTGTTAGGACCTGAAACAGCATCTCACTGCTGGCCAGGCATCTGGAGACTATTATGGCTTATAAAGCAGCTGCACAGGAGCGGCTCCTTTCCTGCCACCGCAGACTGAAAAACAATAGAGACGTCTGGCGCCGCACACATCGAGTCTGACCTGCCACGTTGGGAGACTTCCACCTGTAAACTAACTCGAGAAGAGCAGTCTGGTCATGATCCTGGAATCTGGATATGATACATTGAAAAAGGAATATTTCCATTTATAAAAATAATAAGTTAAATATAGCAAGGCTCTAACATTTTGAGCTATTTTTTTATGATTCTGCGAGTAGCAGACAGCAGCTTAATTACTGTACTGAACATTTACAATAATTCAGACTTTTATGCATGAATACAAATGGTGTTCTTGAGGAAGCGTGCATGTTCTAAAGCCTCTTTGCAACGTATTCGAAAAGCAAGTAAATGCATGTAAAAAACAAAACATGCATTTCTTCTTTAAATATTATTTTATTTTTGTTGAGATCAATTCATTTGAAAACATATTAAAAAATTCTTATGGGCTTTATGGAGACATGGTCTACAAAACGTTTTTGAGTAATATCCTCATTATTTTAGCAAAAGTATGGCTAAGAGAAGAAAGAGATACATCTGCCTGTATGTCCCCGGGCGCTGTGCACTAGCTGCCCACTAGTGGCTCCTGGTGCGAGACTCCTGGTGCGAGACTCCTGGTGCGAGACTCCTGGTACTAGACTCCTGGTGCTAGGATGGGTTCAAAGCAGAGAACACATGTCACTGTGTGTGCTGTGTGCTCTGCATGTGAGACCATTAAAGAGGGTTTCATCCCTCCCATTCTATACAGTATCTATAGAGCAGAAAATCGTTTTATTAAATCGAGTTATTCTATATTGATAAATCTATATTTGTTGACAACTCTCGGACTAAGCATGTGTAATTCTCTCATCATTGATCAGTTTATCAGAAAGTCAGTCCTTCCTTGGTGTTTTGCAGAAATGCAGCAGAGAGTGAGCCTGTGTCCGTGTCGTCCTCCTGCTCACTCAGGGTTAAATTCTCACAGACACTTGACTTCCTCTTGCAAACCTCTCACTCCAACACTCTGGCAAGCCCTCCTGGTTTTTTTTTCCTCAAGTAAATGTTATAAATAGTGCTGTGTGCTCTGTTGACAGGCCATCCTCCTCTCACAGTGCATCGCCCACCTTCGCTCGGTCCCTCACCTTCTCTCTGCGTCTGATTCTCCCTCAACACAAACAGCTCTTCTTACTCAGAGATCTTCTATTGGAGACTTTGCACAGGACCATCAGCGTGTTCTGCTTCTGCTACATGACCGGAAAACATTCTTACTAAACCAGCGAGTTCGTCAGCATGCGTTGTGTGAGCTGGTTGCTGTTTGGGACCTCCATCCTGGTCCTGGGCCTCGCGGTGCAGGGAGCCCCGGGCCAGTGCCCAAACCTGTGCCACTGCCACGGGGACCTTCAGCATGTGATCTGTGACAGCGTGGGGCTGAAGAAGATCCCCCGGGTGTCTGAGGTCACCCGCCTGCTGAACCTGCAGAGGAACAGCCTGGGCAGCATCCCCACGGGGGCCTTCACCGACAGCAGGGGCCTCATCTCTCTGCACATGCAGCAATGCCAGCTGAGGGAGATCGGGTCCCAGGCCTTCAAGGGGCTGAAGAAGCTCATCTACCTCTACCTGTCCAACAACCAGATCAGCGGCCTCAAGCCCGGGGCCTTCGATGACTTGACGGAGCTCACCTACCTCTACCTGGATGGGAATCAGATCAGCGACCTCGCCAAGGGCGTCTTCTCCCCCATGATCAACCTCTTCATCCTGCAGCTGGACGACAACCGGCTCCGGGAGCTGCGGCCGGGGACCTTTACGGGGGCCAAAAACCTGCGCTGGCTGCACATGAGCGGAAACGAGCTGACCACGCTGCTGCCAGGCTCTCTGGCAGAGGTGGAGAATCTGGCTATATTCCACCTGGAGAGGAACAGGCTGTCCACCTATCCCATCGCGGCGATGAGCAAACTGCGCGTGGTGGAGGAACTGACGCTGGGGAAGAACCCCATGAAGACCATCCCAGACATCGCCTTCCAGAGCTTTGGGCGCTACATGGAGAAGCTACACCTGGACAACATGGGGCTGGAGAAGGTCAGTCTGTGGGTTACTGGGTATTTACTAGACTAGACTTTAAGGTGAGATACTGAGCCTGCCTTATAGATATGTTTTCCTTAGATTGTATATTTAAACATAATAACTTTAAAAGTAATCATCTAGGGAAGTTTCATGGTGATACATTTGAGATGAAAAAACGTTTAAAATCAGTTCATCTCATGAAAAGGTCTCTATGCTTTAGTGTCTGTCTTCTTCATATTAGTTTATTTGTTTTGGTCTGGCAAACCAGTGTCCACCATATTCCATCAGCATATATACATGAATGGGCACGCCAACGATCCACGCCCCCTTATCTGCAGCCAACAGCATCACACAGGGCCTACATGTGTGTGACTGGATGCTTCTACAGTATAGTTGGCTTATGTCATCCTGCTTCATCTCTATTTGGCTGGATCGATAGTCAGATCTATTTTGACCGGACAAACACTACACTATCGCTCATGAAATTCTGTTTCATGAAACATGTTTTAAAGGGTATGATCACATAAAATTGTTGGTGTATAGTCATATAAATCGTTTTGGTTTTATGTCTGAAGCTTTCTCCAACAACCTCCATTTTGCTGCTTTACTCTATTTAATAGGATTGAATATCTTTGGGCTGCTAAATGTCATATTTCAAAAATGTAACTTGAACAATCTTTTATATGCAAAAAGTATAATTGATTTAGAACATGTTAAGAATAAATAAAATAAAAAAACAGTTCAATTAGATAATAAAAAGATTTATAGGCAATAAAACAAAACATCTAGCAAACATATGCATTAAATCAAACTCTCAATAAACAATATGTATTTTGCGGGGGAATTTGGGTGAACCGAACCTTTAACTTTTAATACGTAAGGCGGCTACAAGGCACTTCATAATTGTACTTCCATAAGACACTGAAGCTGATGTCTTCCAAGATATCCAGGATCCATTTGATAGATCCATCTATAGAAAGGCAGCTAGCAAGTGCCAAGGCTGTTTCCATAATTAAAAAAAAGTGTGCGTCTTATTCAGTTAAGCTCCAACATTTGATGCGTTCTTCCTTGGCCCATGCTACTTCAAATCGAGCCAGAACTTTTCCCGTTATCCTGCTGACAAACAAACCAAACTGCAAAACAACCCTGGTGGAGGTAATAAATCCAAACTCATGAACACTAAAATCTGCCACATATTGACGTTTGACTCTTAGCCAGGGTTTGAGTTTTTATCACGACATGATGTTCAGATATCAGAAACACGAGACACATGTTTCCAGCCTGTACAACATCCATCCATTCCACCATATGCTACACAGCTTCAGTATGAGCGTACATACAGTACGAGCTCTATGCTATACCACACATTCTCAGACATTCCTGAGTGCACATTTGCTTCATGCTTGAGGTTAATCCAATATTTGAGTGTACCTGTGCCACGGTATGGAGTAAAACAACAACCTTCTCACGCTGGGACTGTGTGAGAGCCAGGTGGAAGCAGCAGGAAAAAAAATAAAAAAAATTAATTAAAAACAATTTTCCAGCAAAATGCAGATATTTTTAGAGTCGTTTTGTTTGCTGGACCTCCGCCAAGCATGTCTGAGTCTAATTATTACACTAGTGTTATTTTCAGCAAGGTGTGTTCTCTACTTTCAGCGAGAGGGTCTTGTAAACAGGTCAGGAGGGGTGAGAGGAGACAGGTAAATAGAGGCAGGGTGCTCCACAGTGCATGAAGAGGAGTATTTTTAGCTTACCATCGCCCCAGTTGAATGGACAATTGGGCCCTTTGCAAGCCTTCCTGGCAAAGAGGGAGACGACAGAGAGCGAACACACCCCGGCCATTCTGGAAGTCATCCATCTTCCATTGCTTCAAAATACCAGAGCCTGGGCTGCTCGTCGCTCTTCAGTGGAAATTTACAAACAGCCTCATCTCCTCCAGGCTCGCATGAAACAGCCCTTCAAAGCTCGGCTCCTCTCCCTCTTCCTTCACAAACCTTGACACGCTGAGATGGGTTCACCTCGCACCTCTCTGAAGCTTTTAGCACCCTCGCAGTCTCAGGTGCTCATGATGTCGAAGCAGGGGCAAAACGCAGGGCAGTGACCGTCAGTGTTTACATAAGTGCTGCTGCAGAAGGAAGGATGAGAGGAGGCTTTCATGCTAGAGAAACAGTGGAGAGATTCCCCAACTCTGGTTTGACTGACACACACAAGGATATGTGTTGGTCTGTGTGAAGCATGATTATATCAACACTGCATGCACTATACGCTCAGAACTACAATAGCTTTAAGGAAGGTTTGCATCGATTCATGTACTTTTTTCCAATGTTTTATCCCAAGATCAATGTCCACATGCTAGAAAGTGTCCTTAGGAAACAAACGTAATCAAAAATGCTCCCTATGGCCATGCCAGCACCTTGCATGGTAGCTGACTGCTTATAGGGCCTACATTGGAATGATCATATGATAAGATGGTGCTATAAAAATTCAGCCATTCACAAAAGATAAACTAGAAAACACCATTCAACAGTGTTCAGATCTTCACCAGGAGTTTCCCCCTCTACCGTTCCAAACAAAAGGAGTTGAATCTCACTCAACTGTCGCTCCCAGCTTCCTTACAGTCAAGATGGCCGCCAAGGCATAGAAAAACTAGATTTAAACACCTCATATTATGTCTAACTTTAGTCAATAAGAACATATCTTATTTATAATATACCTGCAGCAGCTCCCATTCAACATGAGATAAAAAGTTTCTACGCATGTCTGTTTTTAACAGACAAAATGTGGCCTCCAATACACTAAGCAATGCTCGTTTTTTAGCATTTTGCTAATTGTCGATCACTTGCGTCCCCTACCTACCAGTTAAGAGGAGAAAGCAGTCATCGATAAATAAAACAGTCAGAAAACCTTTATCTTTTTATAATCTACAGAAACCAGAAGAGTTCATTGAGCATACAGTCACTGACTGATGGGCCCTACTGTATGCAAGATTAGCAAGTACACACACACACACACACACACACACACACACACACACACACACACACACACACACACACACACACACACACACACACACACACACACACACACACACACACACACACACACACACACACACACACACACACACACACACACACACACACACACACACACACACACACACACACCGCAAACCATTATGCTAGCATGCATGACGTTTTTGTTTATGTAAGCCAGGCGTAATGGTTTTTGTAATGTCTCTTTTTGTTCTAGTTCTCTGACGGTGCGTTCACTGGTGTGACTGCAATCAAGACACTGAACCTGGACAACAACAAGCTAAAGTCCCTTCCCAAAAGCCTGCATTTAAGCAGCATCGCCATCACCAACCTGACCCTCACGAACAACCCGTGGGGCTGCACGTGCCAGCTAGCTCCATTGCGGAGGTAAGAGATGCACCTTAAAAACAAGACGATACAGCCTCACTGGCAGCTCAAACTTAACTCTCTTCTCGTGTCTACTTGCAGGTGGATGGACTCTAGTCGCAATCGTCCAGAGGCAGTGTGTGCATCTCCCCCTCAGCAGAAAGGAAAGCAAGTGAGAGACAGCACCGCCTTGAGTGGCTGCAAAGTCAAGTCAAAGAAAAACAAAAAGGGCCGACGTAACTCGCAGCAGTAGAGGTAACTGCCACCTGACTCTACATCATCATTTCCACATCTTACAAACTGACCTGATCAACTATTTAAAGATAATCAGCAACTCTTTATTATAATTGAATAATCGTTTGTAGTCATTTTGAAGAGAAAAAAAAGGTAAAAACGATCTGATTCCATGAGTACTTTCTGGTTCTCACACTTTTCTATGACATTCGACTGAATAACTTGAGTTTTCGACAGATAATTACATTTTTAGGATGCCATCTTGGGTGTAGGGAAACACTCCAACATTTGTTTACCATTCCCTAAAATGTAATGGACCCAAATATCTAATCTTGTAACCAAGAAAAAAATCAATGAAAATAGAAGTTGCAGACCTAAACTATTGACAATATAAGACTAAAGCCAGAAGAAGATTAGTTTAGCATGAGGACTAAAAGAACCCTAGTCACACAGGGAGTTGTGCTTGAACATTTATTAGCTAAGATCAAATATGGAACATTTATATGAGCGAGCTTTTTTAAAGTTTAAGAGGTTTTTTTCTAAACCTCTTAAACCCTCATTAGATGATGAATGGGGTGGGTAGTTTAGCATTGCTGTCTTCCATGAAACTACCACTAGGAGTCAGCAAAGAGAAATATGTTCAAATCTTACAAATAGGACCCTTGAAATGGTACTTTAAAATCAGTATAATTAATATAAATAATATGTTTTTGAAAACTTCCCTTGGACATATGTGACTGGAAGCACTTGACCTATGAGGTTAAATGAAAGTGAAGTTAAAGGCTGGGAAGTGACACCCTCACTGATAGCTGATGCCTGTGGTGCAGTTATGTTCCTCTCGTTGAGTGCTTAATCAGATGCTGGGATGGTTTGGTGTGAAGGTTTTCCGGTGCGATGCGATTTTGGATCAGACGCTACCACATGAGGTTTAAGTTAGTGTTGGAGTGGGCGGCAGTAGGCTTTGCATGATGCAGTTTTTTCCCTCCTCTCTCTCTCTAACCACAGAACTGTGTGTCCCGCCCTGTGTCCCCAGCTTAACTTTTCCGTGTTGGCCCTGGGGTTCAGTACACAGAGTCCAGGTCATGGGGTCTGTGTTTCATTTGGCTATCCATTTTGTGTCTTTCCACAGGAGACGCTGAAGAGGAGCCTGTCCAGGTGACTGGCTACACATGCAACTAAAAGAAATGCTGACTCATTATACTTCAAAGCTGTCCCTCTATTCATCTGCCAAATATTGTCCCTAGTGTACACACAGACAAAAACATTCTTATTTACCTTTGCTCTCCGTCTGTGGCGCTCACACCGGACAAATTAAGAACTTTATAGACCTGAGACATAACTTTACATGTGTTTTCCTTCATTTATATAAAAGAAGCACACATAAGAATGAACTAGAAATGTGCAACATCCAGGTTACCAACAAAATAAAAGATGCATTTGTGTATTTGAATGCTACAAAAAGCACTAAAGACAAACATCTTGTCTTTTATTTCTGGTTCAGAGAACAGGATACATGGTGAAAATGAGAATATTTGAATGCTTGCCTTGAGGATAACTTAAAGTCTTAGTTAGCATGAAACTCAAACTAAATAAGCTAAAAGGAAATGCTCAACATTTTAAGATAAAGGCTTTATCACTGTTTTACAGAGAGTGAGATTAAGCTACAGCTACTGGTTAGCTTAACACAAAGACTGTAAACATTGGGATACAGCTAGCCTAGCTTGTTTGCGATATGACAAAATACCCCAGCAATACCTGAAAACCTACGTTATCAACATAAACAAATACCTTGTTAAATTAAAACATATTATGAAATGAACTAAACTCTTTATCTTTGATTCATTATTGATATACAAAATAATGAATGTCCGTTATTTCAACACAGTCTCACAGCATTTCGTGTTATAGTCACAAAATGAATCTATTGATTTGTGTTCACCAACACGATTTTCGCATTTTTTTCGTGTCACAATTTAAAATAAAAGGGATGGTTAGGCTTAGGGTAAGATATTGAGTAAGAAAATGTTTTTATGAACCACACAGCTTCTGGTCTTCCAAGACCCGACTGGACAAAAAGACGTGGTGCAGGCACGAAACATAATACCAATAGAAATACATTGCTTTTAAAATCGTTCTGTATGACACGAAAAAAATGTGAAAGTCGTGTTGGTGAACACGAATCAATAGATTAAATAAATGTCGTGACTACAACACGAAATGCCGTGAGACTGGGTCGGTTATTTTGGCGGTTACCTGCATTACCCTTGGCTCCACAAAAGATTAGGAGGCAGAGAAATACCTTAGTGTCACTCAAACAGGTATCAACAATTGGTTATCCTCTTTTCTACTTTATGATTTTATTTTTAAACCCACATTGCCTGGGAACATTAACAATACTTTGTAAAAGTGACCAAAAAATAAATAAAAAAGAGATAAAGAATACTTATTTCTTAAAGAGGTTTAAGTGTGAAATATGTGGATAGAATTATAGTGTGAATCACAGGACACAATTATCATATTTTCTCTTTCTCTTAGTGCCATCTTCCCTGTATGATGGTTTTGTATTACCCCAAATAGACTAAAACTGTATATAGTTTGTATTTGGCACGGCTAAGAATGTAGACAACAAAAAGTTAATCCGAAAAGATGATTGCGTTGTGTTATGTTGTGTTTACTATAAAGCAGAAATATAATATATATACTTTACCTTTATTTAAAGTGTAAGAAAAAGTAAATAATTTCCTGCAATATGTTACCGACTGTTGCCTTTATGCATTATAGCCTAATGTGTATTCAATATCTTCACAGTTCCTTGACTTTTGGAAGGGTTACCATCCAATAAACCTTTTACCAAATCATGCCTTCTGTTTGTCTTAAATATACACTTATTTTTAAGATGTCTAACAGGACTTACCTATATTCATACTTTTGCTCAATCTAATGGGCTTTTCTTAATGATTTGTCTCTCCCTAGTGTGTGAAAGCTGAATAGTTTTTGGGAACTTAAACTGAATTTCTGATCACAGTTGTTTTGATTTATATTATCTATAATAACAATTTAAAAATACTATTATTTGTAATAGTTGTACTATTATTTGTAATGGTTGTACTTTTTATTATTTGTAATAGTTGTACTTTGACTTACTGTAATTTCCTTGATGTTCATCACAGAAATGACCTTCTTCACAAGTTCTTGAGGACAAGGGGAGCCAGCCATGATGCCTAGATAACAAATAGAAAAGCATGTTAAATCCACAGCAATCACTTTTTTCAATATTCTCAAATGAATACTAGATATTGGCAATGAATCCTCAAACGGTCACTTCTTTTGTCAATCCATACAAGCAGAATATCAACATTTTTCTTACCTGCCTCAATGGATGACAAGTCATATTTAGCCAAGTCTGGCTGAAAAATCATGTCAACATACATGGTGGGGGTGCCGTAGATGAATGTGCACCTGTGAGGACAAATACAAATACAAATAAAAGACATTTATTTGAGATAATAAATCCAGCATTACAAGGCAAGGCAAGTTTATTTATATAGCACCTTTCAACACAAGGCAATTCAAAGTGCTTTACAAAAAACGAAAGACATTAAGAAAATGGCATTTAAAATCAGTCATTAAAAAGAAAAGATAATAAAAGAAACATTAAAAGAAAAAATACATGGATAAAAGTTACAGTGCAGTTTAAGATGTGAATAGTTCAATTAAAAGCATGGGCAAAAATAAAAGTCTTTAGTCTGGATTTAAAAGTAGTCAGAGTTGCAGCAGACCTGCAGTTTTCAGGGAGTTTGTTCCAGATATTTGGAGCATAATAACTGAACGCTGCTTTACCATGTTTAGTTCTGACTCTGGGGACAGAAAGCTGACCAGTCCCCGAAGACCTGAGAGATCTGGATGGTTCATAATTTAGCAGTAGGTCAGAAATGTATTTTGGGCCTAAACCATTCAAAGCTTTATAAACCAGCAGCAGTATTTTGAAATCTATTCTTTGACACACAGGAAGCCAGTGTAAAGACTTCAGAACAGGAGTGATGTGGTCCACTTTCTTAGTGTTAGTGAGGACTCGAGCAGCGGCGTTCTGAATTAGCTGCAGCTTTCTAATAGATTTTTTAGTGAGACCTGTGAAGACACCATTGCAGTAGTCCAGTCTACTGAAGATAAAAGCATGGACAAGTTTTTCCAAATCCTGCTGTGACATTAGTCTTTTAATCCTAGATATATTCTTTAGGTGATAGTAGGCTGATTTAGTAACTGTTTTAATGTGACTGTTGAAACTCAGGTCAGAGTCCATGACTACACCTAGATTTCTGGCTTTATCTGTTGTTTTGAACATTGCAGACTGAAGCTCAGCGCTAACTTTTATACGTTCTGCCTTGGCTCCAAAAACCATTACCTCAGTTTTATCTTTGTTTAATTGGAGAAAGTTCTGACACATCCAGTCATTGATTTGTTCAATGCACTTACTCAGTGTTTGAATTGGAGCATAGTCTCCTGGTGAAATTGTTACGTAAATTTGTTTGTCATCCGCATAGCGATGGTAACTTATTTTGTTGTTTTTCATTATCTGAGCCAGTGGTGGCATGTAGATGTTAAAGAGAAGAGGCCCCAAAATGGAGCCTTGAGGTACCCCACATGTCATATTTGTCAACTCAGATGTGTATTTACCTATAGAAACAAAGTTGTTTCTGTCCTTTAAGTAGGATTCAAACCTATTTAGAACTGTTTTCGAAAGTCCCACCCAGTTTTCTAGTCGGTCGAGTAATATGTTGTGGTCAACCATGTCAAACGCAGCACTGAGATCTAATAATACTAACACTGAAGTTCTGCCACTGTCTGTGTTTAAGTGGATGTCATTGAAGACCTTTACAAGAGCAGTCTCAGTGCTGTGGTTTGGACGAAAGCCTGACTGGAACACATCGAAACAACTATTTAAATGCAAGAAATTACTCAACTGTTGAAAAACAACGTTTTCAATGATTTTACCTAGAAATGGCAGGTTTGATATGGGCCTGTAATTGTTCATTACTGAAGCATCTAGATTATTCTTTTTTAAGAGCGGTTTAATGACTGCAGTTTTCAGGGCCTGTGGAAAAATACCTGAGTGAAGAGATTTGTTTACTATATGAAGTAGATCTGAGGCCATGCAACGAAAAAAATCTTTTTTGTGGTCCTGGATCATAGGTCCTGGATGGATATCCTTGTGGATTCATCTTCCTATTATACACACATGCATTTCCAAACATTTGGACTACCTATGTTGCAAATGTATTATCTTTTCAATGTACACACGGCATCTATTGCACGTCTGTCCGTCCTGGGAGAGGGATCCCTCCTCTGTTGCTCTCCCTGAGGTTTCTCCCATTTTTCCCTTTAAACTGTGGGTTTTCTCCCGAAGTTTTTCCTTGTACAATGTGAGGGTCTAAGGACAGAGGGTGTCGTATTGTCATACTGATATTCTGTACACACTGTGAAGACCACTGAGACAAATGTAACATTTGTGATATTGGGCTATATAAATAAACATTGATTGATTGATTGATCTTTGAAAAATCCTGTTGGAATAATATCAAGGCAGCAGGAGGAGGATTTCAGAAGTTGAATAATGTCCTCTAGGTTTTTATCATTAATCTGATGGAATTGTGTCATGGTGTTTGAATTGATATTAGGTGGACATAGGGACAACACATTTGCTGTACCTGATGCAGAGGCACTGACTGCTTGTCTGATTTTCTGAATTTTGTCAGTGAAAAAAGGAGGCAAAATCATTGCATGCCCTGGTGGATAGAAATTCAGAGGCTACTGACACTGGGGGGTTAGTTAGTCTGTCGACGGTAGCAAACAAGGTACGTGCATTGTTTTTGGTAATGATGTCAGAGAAGAAAGACTGTTGTGCGTTTTTCAATTCCAAATTATAAAGGCCAAGTCTCTCTTTATAGATTTCAAAGTGAACCTGGAGATTTGTTTTTCGCCACCTACGTTCAGCTTTTCGACACTCTCTTTTTTCTGCTCTCACGGTCATGGCCTTTCTCCATGGAGATATTTTCTTCCCAGTCACTTCCTTTACACTAGTTGGAGCAATGGCATCTATAACAATTTTAATTTTTGAATTAAAATGATCTACTAGCTCATTTACTGAGATGTTAGCAGGGGCAAGTGTGGAAGAAAAATTCTGAGTAAACATTTCCCTAGTATTTTCAGTTAAATATCGCTTTGTGGTTACCTCTTTTTGAAAAAATTTGTGAACAGAAATAGAGCTCTCAAAGAACACACAGGAATGATCAGAGAGTGCAACATCAGTCACCACAACCTTAGAGATATTCAGACCCTTTGAGATAATTAAGTCCAGAGTGTGCCCCTTATTGTGCGTGGGCTCCGTCACATGCTGAGTCAGTCCATAGCTATCAAGAACACAAAACAGTTCTTTAGCCCCTCTGTCCTGGGGGTTGTCAACATGGATGTTAAAATCACCAACAATGACTCGACGGTCAAAGTCAATACACACTATAGACAGCAGTTCGGTAAACTCATCAAAAAAGCTTGCACAGTATTTGGGTGGTCTACAGATATTTAGGAACAGAGCTCGAGAGGAGCATTTCAGCTGAAGGGCCACATATTCAAAAGAAGCAAAGTTCCCATAAGATGTCATCCTGCATTGAATGCAATGATTGAACAAAATAGCAACTCCACCTCCTCTCTTATACATTCTTTCCTGACTCATAAAACTAAAGTTGGGAGGGGTTGATTCGATAAGAACAGCTGCACTGTTATTTTGTTCAATCCAAGTTTCCGTTAAAAACATAAAATCAAGATTGTGCTCAGTGATACAATCATTGATTAAAAATGTTTTTCCTGCCAGAGACCTGAAATGTAATAAAGCTAGTTTAAGTTGTGTTAAACACACTATCAGTAAGATGTTTTGTGACAAGCTGTGGCTGACATGGAATCACTGCTAAATTTGATAAACTCACACGAACGTTTGAGCACTTCCTGTTTCTAAGCTGATTCACCGCTCTTAATCTATTACCTATCAACACAGATATCGGCAAAGCTACAGGCAGGCAGGGCCCCGGCATGTCCTGGAAAGAGTTGAGAGTGCCATACGCCCTTGAGCCTGGACCCCACACATATCAGTAAGAGTTTGTTGTGTTTTGTACACACACATCCTTATCAGGCTTCGGAGACTGCAGATGCTTTCTTGAAGGGAGGGGAGGTGGTTGACGTAGGCACAGTGATGGAGACGGGGGAGATGGTGCGGGGGTAGAGGACATGCTGCCAGGGGGGGGAGGTGGTTGACGTGGGGAAATGGGGGGAAATGGTGCGCGTCTCTGCAGTGATTTTGGTGGGCGTCGTTGAGGAGCGGGGGTAAAGGACATGCTGCCAACCCTGCGTATCGCCTTAGTTTGGTCTTTGAACTCCAGGAAGGAATCGGTGCCAACCCTCTGTATCTCCTTTGTGTGTTCAGCGATCTCCAGGAGGGTGGGCGAGGGTGAAAGGGTGAACGGAGAGTAGAGAGAGCTGTGGGGTGAAGGAAGAGTATCCTCAGAGGTGATAGGGGGGGTGAAGGGCGGTGGAGACTCCTCCATTTGTCTCCCATAATCAAGACACTCCTCATGGGGGGTGCAGTGATAGATTTTCAAGGTTTTCTGAGCGATGTGTTGTGTCTTTCTCTTGTTTTTATTCCTCTTGTTGCTTGTTACACAGCTACACGCCAACTCACACTCTCAGGTCAGCTGATCAGTTGCTCCTAAGGGTGCCAAAAACAAAGTCTAAGCGCAGAGGGGACCGTGCTTTCTCTGCTGCCGCCCCTAAACTGTGGAACGACCTGCCCTTGCTCATCAGACAGGCTCCCACACTGACTGCTTTTAAATCCCGTCTTAAAACCCACCTCTTCTCCTTGGCATTCAGAAACAAGTAGATTGTTGCTTTTATTTGCTTTCAGTGGTCTATTGTTTTTATTATATGGCTGTTATTTATTTTTTAATTATTACGTTTATTCTGGTTTGTTTTGTGTTTGTATCTTGTATTTATATTATGTTGTGTGAGCTTATCTCTCTGTACAGCACTTTGGTCTGAAGGTTTTTAAAGTGCTATATAAATAAAGTTGGATTGGATTGGATTGTCCTTGGCAAAGGGAACAGATTGATGACATAGGCAGTTGAATACGTTAGAGATAAACAATTTCACTCCTGATTTGTTCAGACAAACTCCATTTGCCTTAAAAAGATGTCTGCAGTCCCAGAAAAAGTTAAAGTTGTCAATAAAATTGACAGAATGGTCAATACAGACAGTTGAAAGCCAGGTGTTCAGTGCAAACAATCTGCTGAATCTCTCCACTCCTCTTCTGACTGGCGGTAGAAGGCCACTGATGAACACCTCTGCATTTAGAGAACTGACAGTTTCCAACAAACATTTAAAGTCTTTTTTCAGTACTTCTGACTGTTGTTTTACAACATCATTTGTTCCAATGTGCAGTACCACATTCTTCACAGTCGGATGTTCAGCCCCAAATATGCAGGATCTTCTCAGCCAAGTCAGAGACCGTATCCTTGGGAAAACAGAGTACTTTTTACATCTCTTACAGCAGAGTCACCCACAATCAGAGTTTCAGGCCCAGTCGTTAGCTTTCCCTCTAGCCTTTTACTTTTGGAGTAGCTATTGGTCCTTACAGGTTATCCAGGTCATCAGAAAGAGATCTCCGGTTCTCGGTCAGCGGAGCGTATCTGTTCTGGATTGGCACACTTGGTGGTTTAGGAGGATTTTTTGTAGTTCTCCCTTTAGCAGCTGTCCACGGCTGTTTCCTAGTAGGAACAGGGGTTGAAGAGGCGCTCTTCCTGGGTGATAACAATGCAGGCCAGCCGGTCGCATCACAGATTTCAGAGCGCTGGGCTCTGCCTGTTGTTTGTCCTCCCAAATCCCATGGAAATGATTTGCACCCAGAGAGTTCGAGGGAGGACTACCACTTGTAGATTTATTACCCGGTACACAGCCCTCCTGTTCCTTGGAATCCTTGTAGCTGCTAACTAGCTTTGAGTTAGCATGCCTTTGTCCATTCTTTTGCAACACTGGTAAAGTGGTGTCATTCCAACCTAGTCCATTAACTTCCACGTTAACTTCTAACCGTTGCATTTTCATTTCCAACACGGCCATCTTCTGTAGAAGTTTGTGGAAGTCATCTGTAGAGAACGGAGGCATTTTGCTGCCAACTAGCTTAAGCTAAATAGCATGCAGTACCAGGCTTTAGCTGTTGCTAGGCCACGCTACTGTAAGACTGAGGTCGTCGTAAAAATATTGAAATATGGCTGAAACCCTCCGTCTATTTACGAAGAATAACTGTCCCAGTGATAGGTTAATGTCCAGGAGCCGCTGCTCGAAGTTTTCAGAAAAGAAAAATAGAAAAAGAGCATAAAAAAGTAAGCAGAGGCAAGAGCAAGCAGAAAAGCGTCTGCACTGTAAGAAGGCTTCTTACAGTGGCAAGGCCACAAACTTCAATGAGTTTGTGACTGTTTTCCTGGCTGATTTCCTCATGTTAAGGAGACACTTTACAAAATGTACTAACGCGCTATGATAAATGGTAAATGGACTGTACTTACACTGAACAAAAATATCAATGCAACACTTTTGTTTTTGCTCCCATTTTTCATGAGATGAACTCAAAGATCTAAAACATTTTCTATATACACAAAATAACCATTTCTCTCAAATATTGTTCACAAATCTGAAAAACTCTGTGATAGTGAGCACTTCTCCTTTGCCGAGATAATCCATCCCACCTCACAGGTGTGGCATATCAAGATGCTGATTAGACAGCATGATTATTGCACAGGTGTGCCTTAGGCTGGCCACAATAAAAGGCCACTCTGAAACGTGCAGTGTTGCTTTATTGGGGGGGTCTGGGGGGGTCCGAAAACCAGTCAGTATCTGGTGTGACCACCATTTGCCTCACGCAGTGCAACACATCTCCTTCGCATAGAGTTGATCAGGTTATTGATTGTGGCCTGTGGAATGTTGGTCCACTCCTCTTCAATGGCTGTGCGAAGTTGCTGGATATTGGCAGGAACTGGAACACGCTGTCGTAGACGCCGATCCAGAGCATCCCAAACATGCTCAATGGGTGACATGTCCGGTGAGTATGCTGGCCATGCAAGAACTGGGATGTTTTCAGCCTCCAGGAATTGTGTACAGATCCTTGCAACATGGGGCCGTGCATTATCATGCTGCAACATGAGGTGATGGTCGTGGATGAATGGCACAACAATGGGCCTCAGGATCTCGTCACGGTATCTCTGTACATTCACAATGCCATCAATAAAATGCACCTGTGTTCGTCGTCCATAACATACGCCTGCCCATACCATAACCCCACCACCACCATGGGCCACTCGATTCACAACATTGACATCAGAAAACCGCTCACCCACACGACGCCACACATGCTGTCTGCCATCTGCCCTGAACAGTGAAAACCGGGATTCATCCGTGAAGAGAACACCTCTCCAACGTGCCAGACGCCATCGAATGTGAGCATTTGCCCACTCAAGTCGGTTACGACGACGAACCGGAGTCAGGTCGAGACCCCGATGAGGACGACGAGCATGCAGATGAGCTTCCCTGAGACGGTTTCTGACAGTTGTGCAGAAATTCTTTGGTTATGCAAACCGATTGTTGCAGCAGCTGTCCGAGCGGCTGGTCTCAGACGATCTTGGAGGTGAACATGCTGGATGTGGAGGTCCTGGGCTGGTGTGGTTACACGTGGTCTGCGGTTGTGAGGCCGGTTGGATGTACTGCCAAATTCTCTGAAACGCCTTTGGAGACGGCTTATGGTAGAGAAATGAACATTCAATTCACGGGCAACAGCTCTGGTGGACATTCCTGCTGTCAGCATGCCAATTGCACGCTCCCTCAAAACTTGCGACATCTGTGGCATTGTGCTGCGTGATGAAACTGAACATTTCAGAGTGGCCTTTTATTGTGGCCAGCCTAAGGCACACCTGTGCAATAATCATGCTGTCTAATCAGCATCTTGATATGCCACACCTGTGAGGTGGGATGGATTATCTCGGCAAAGGAGAAGTGCTCACTATCACAGATTTTTTCAGATTTGTGAACAATATTTGAGAGAAATGGTTATTTTGTGTATATAGAAAATGTTTTAGATCTTTGAGTTCATCTCATGAAAAATGGGAGCAAAAAGAAAAGTGTTGCATTTATATTTTTGTTCAGTGTATATAGCGCTTTATCCAGTCTTTAAGACCCCTCAAAGCGCTTTACATACTACATGTCATTCACCCATTCACACAGAGCAGTGTACCTTACTCTAGGACCTAACATTCACACACCGTTGGCCATGCCATCGGGAACAACTCGGGGTTAAGTAACTTTCCCAAGGATACATCGACATGTTGACTGCATGGGCTGGGATCGAACCCGCAACCTTCTGGTTGATAGACGACCACACTCCCTCGCAGCCACAGTCGCCCCCATGATTTGTTCCTTTCTAATTTATTTCAACTTGCTATAAAAACATCATGCTTTATTTTAATATAACATAAAATATGTTAGCCTTATTACTCCCCCAGTAGTGGAAATGTGCCATGATATAGCAGCAAAGAAGAGTAATCAATCAGTTAAAAAAGGCTAACAGCAATATATAAAATAACAAAGAAAAGAAAAAAACTGTAAAAATCTGAGAAAGGTAGACGGATTAAATGGTTCGATTATTGCAAATAGGACATACTGATATTGCATAGTTTGGTATATACATGTTAAGTCACATCAAAGTGAAAGTAAAGAGAGTCAGTGTGTGAGAACAGAACGCTCTTATCTTTCGCGTTTGATTTAGGTCAAAGGCAAAGTTTGACAATTTGGGAAAAAACGCTTGTATGCTAAGAGTTATATAAGGAGATCGATACTCCTCTCATACCTTTACCCTAAATTAGAAGCTCCATCCAGCAGCTGGTGAGCTTAGCACTAACACAGCTGGACAAATACTGAGTGCTTACACAAGGCAGGGGGTCACTGGGGCTCTTGGTATATTCTTCCTATTCTTCTCTTTCATGCCGATCTTAACAGTAAGGCTGCCTTAAATAAAAGTCCAGTTTGACAACCATTCATTAGATCAACCTCACACTTGGCGAGTGTATAGCTAAGGACCAAAGGGAGGTTAGTATTCAAATATACTGGACATTTCTTTGTGCTTTATGTACACAATGTGTGGTGTATTAAGAGGGGGCCTAACTGTTACACCACCAAACTGCATGCTTTCTGATACACCCTACAGTACATTCCATCACAGATGAAGAACGAAAGCGCGGATATCAAAAAAGGGACATATTTATCAGTAATTCATTTGACAACCGATGTTAAAGTAAACTGGCATGAAGCATTTACAGTAGCATGTATTGATATGTCTGGTACTCAACATGCCTTTGCAATGAAATATAATAAGCCTGTCACAAGCAGAATAAATGGACAGGATTTAAGGAAGTCCGTTTTGAATCATCGTTTGGCCTTTTGGCCATCACGATTTTTGGAACCAGAAGCTGCACCGCTGTAGAGTTCAGAACAGCCAAATGCTAAACAAGACATTTCCACTCAACCAAAATGTTACAATTAACTTTCATTAAGTGAAAACTAACTGTTAATTGGTAAAGTTCTAAGATGCAAACAAGAAGAGCGCCTCTTCCTTACAAATCAGGCCGATAGCAACATGCTAATCACAAAGGTAAGATCATTTTTTTAAATAAAAATCTAACTTTTGTATATTACAAGTAGAGTCACACCTACTGGCCGTTACAAGGAAGGCAGGTTCAAGGCACTTCATCTTTGGGTTCACTTTTCAGACTTTGAGTTTGCAGCTGAGCCATATTTCAGCACATTTCTGTGAAGGGTCCATCAGCTCATGGTTGTGTTTATATGTTCTCCTGTGAGTGAGAGCGTTGGGAGGGGCTCCTTATTTTCATCTAAAGTAACAGACAGAGAATCTGCACTTTTGAAACAGGGCTGAAACAGAGGGGATTATGGGTAATACTGCAATGATCTGTTTGGTATTTGGAGCCAAACACTTCAGAGACATGTTTTGTATATATCTGAGACCTGTAATATATTGATGAACAATAGTATAATAGGGGACCTTTAAAGCTAGAGTTTGCCTACAAGTGATTCTTGTTGATTCTCTTCTCTTTGTACATGACTAAAAAACATGTGATATCTGATCTCCCTCAGGAAATGTTCCATCTGTTAAGAAGATCCGACACTAATGGATACCAGACTCAGCAGACGTGACCTCATGCTGGAACAAGCTACAGCAAAGCATATTTCTCCAGCCCTCTAACCTTTCAGCATACAGCTTTCCAGATATTTGATTTTCTTTCAAATAAAAAATATATATGCAGATTATTTTTAGAGCACAACTGCTTGCACTTTGCGGTTGGATAATTCCTAAATGTAAGCCAAAGAAGTCTGAAAACCGGTTCTCACAGCAGTTTTGAGAAAGAAAGCACATTAAATCCTTTGTCACAGGCAGTAACAGGATATTAAAGATCAAACAGCTTTCTCTCCTACTAATTTCATATAATCCTTTTTAAGACACCAGAATACATTAATGGACCTGGCACGGATTGCTGACATTACCTTTCACTCTCCATAGCTGCTAAATTGGCCTTTCCATTGTACCCAGCGGAGGGAAAGACCACGGAGACGCCATGGACGGCCATACAGAGCCCCCCCCCAACAGAGCCGAAGCAGTGGTACAGAGGCACAGGCAGACAGATCCGGGTGTGAGGCTGAGGGACAATATCAGGAGGCAGAAGGGACATAATTACGGAGGCAATTTAAAAAGAAGGAGGATTATGCATCATAATGTATTGATAAACTACCACCCTGTTTGCTTGCTTGCAAAAGTATGTTTCTCCTTTATTATTTTAGACAAAAGTACACTATCACATGTCCATCCACAGTTTGGGGAAGTCCCTGTTTCCTGTTTCAACATAACTATGCACGTGTGCACTTTCCGATATGTTTTTCAAGGGTCTTCTGAAAGAACTTAAATGGGATTGTAACAGTGTATATGTTTTCTTAATAACAACAGGTCCAGTTCATTGGTCAAAATCACACTTTTTTATTCATTTAAACAGCTGGTAACCGTTTTTAGAAAGCATTAATCAAACAGGGGAAATGATTCCTTTTTTGGGGCCTTTACCTAAAAATGGCAGACAAAAATATAAGAAAAATGTAAGTAAAGAATCCTGCTGATGAAATATATGAAGATTAATCTCTGTGAATGGTTTTTAAAACAATATAATTTTTGTTAAAAGACTTCCTTATTTTCACCTAATTTCTTTCTATTTAATTTGTTACATTAAATGTATTACTATAGTATAAAGGATCATGCTAATCAAATGTGGTATTTCCTTGTTGTTTACAACTTGTTGTTTACAGCAGGACATTGTGTGTGTGGCTTATTGATGCCTTTTTTATATTTTTTGGACAATACTGAAGCTATATGGTACAGAAAAGGAAATGTATCCAGTGTTGATACACACGCAATACTTGTAACTATACACACGTTTAGTGATGGTTGTGGTCCTGTTATGGATATGGATGTTCAATCCAGAACTCCATCTATACCCTGCTATCATACTCCAAACCCCCTTCTGTTGCCTTCAAATATGCTCACTGATCAGAAGGCCTTAATTAAACTCCAAGATGATATATTGTGTGTAAAGACTCACCCTCCAGGTGTATCCCACTCTCTTTCCAACGCTATAGGCATTGTTGACGATGTTGTGATGAGACAGCGTGGCTCCCTTTGGCGCTCCAGTTGTGCCCTGGTAACAGACATAATTACGGAAATAAATTAAACCCATAAAGCCATAAAAAGGTCTGATACTGTCCTTCAAGATGACTGATAGGCTTCTTGATTTCTCTATGAACATGGTGGAGCCTACCTTCAGTCAATGACAAATTGTATCTAAAGTGTGTTCTTTTGTATTCTTAATAGCGTCACTTGATAGTTTGATCATTAGTATGACATGAATATCACTTTGACCTTTGTCCTAATAGAAATAATAACATTAAAGTAAAACCTTGCACACTGTAAAAGACTTGTGTTGCAAATTGTGGCCCTATATGCATTTCTATTTTATTAAGATAACATTTCAGCCCTCAGGCCTTCTTTAGGTCAAAAATCATTATGTTGTAGAAGGCCTGAGGTCCGAAATGTCACCTGAATAAGAGAAATATTCAAATGTAGTACTGTGCAAAACCTTTTTTCTTACTTTTATGTGTACTTTTATGTGTAACATGTCCAAAATGTGATCACAGTGCAACTTTTGTCAGTGTGCAAGCATTATATATCATGTCAAGGGTTAAAATATTTCCTGTTCAGTCTATATAAAGTTAGATCCAGTATGCGCATTTTCCCAGGAGATTCTGCCAGAAAGAAAGGAAACCTGGCATGTGTTCAACATGTTTCAGCGTGCACTGGGGCTCTTTGAATTTCCTTAAAAAGGTAAAGAATGCAGGAAAATGCTGAAAACAAATGATAGATGCATACAACGAGGAGGGGCTAACTTAAAAACAGCAAATGACAATGCTACATACTATTGCTTTAAGGGCAGCAGGAGTTATGCAACCATTACCGAGGTGAACTGGATGTTTATGGGGTCGTCAAAGGACAGCTTCCTCTGCAGATCCTGGAGCTGCTGCATGTACTGGCTGCTGCCGGCCTGCATCACGTCCTCCAGGAGAAACATTCCTGGCTGCCGACTACCCACAACGATCACAGAGCGGAGGTCTGGGAGTCTGAGGGGCAACATACAGACAACATCTGGGTCAATGCTTTACATTACATGTCACTTGTTAGGCGCTTTTATCCAAAGCGACTTACACATTCAATAGGCAAGGCAAGTTTATTTATATAGCACCTTTCAACATAAGGCAATTCAAGGTGCTTTACAAAAATGAAAGACATTCAGACAAAGGCATTTAAATACAGTAAAAGATAATAAAAGAAACATTAAAAGAAAAAAATACATGAATAAAAAGTTACAGTGCAGTTTAAGATATGAATAGTTCACACAGAAGTTCCACTTTACTGATGAACACTGTTGTGTTCATCAGTTTCAATTAAAAGCAGCAGCAAAAAGAAAAGTCTTTAGTCTGGATTTAAAAGTAGTCAGAGTTGCAGCGGACCTGCAGGTTTCTGGGAGTTTGTTCCAGATATTTGGAGCATAATAACTGAACGCTGCTTCTCCATGTTTAGTTCTGACTCTGGGGACAGAAAGCTGACCAGTCCCTGAAGACCTGAGAGATCTGGATGGTTCATCATTTAGCAGAAGATCAGAAAT
Source organism: Pseudochaenichthys georgianus (assembly GCF_902827115.2). NCBI lineage: Eukaryota > Metazoa > Chordata > Actinopteri > Perciformes > Channichthyidae > Pseudochaenichthys > Pseudochaenichthys georgianus. The sequence goes on along the minus strand of NC_047521.1, from coordinate 8,566,532 downwards.
GTATTTTGAGCCTAAAACATTCAAAGATTTATAAACCAGCAGCAGTATTTTGAAATCTATTCTTTGACACACAGGAAGCCAGTGTAAAGACTTCAGAACAGGAGTGATGTGATCCACTTTCTTAGTGTCAGTGAGGACTCGAGCAGCGGCGTTCTGAATCAGCTGCAGCTTTCTAATAGATGTTTTAGTGAGACCTGTGAAGACACCATTGCAGTAGTCCAGTCTACTGAAGATAAAAGCAATGCAACATCACTCTACACTCGTCGATCAGAGCGCATTTTCGCGAGCGGAGCACATTTTCTCATCCGCCTCACGGAGCGTGGAAAGTGAGGGGCAGGGCTGCCTCTCTTCCGTCGGCGTGGATTGGAGGTTTACCTGTGCACCTGTGCTGTTGTGGGGAGGTTTTTCCCGGGAAGTCGCGGAGAGACGGAGCGGCTGCACGTTGTTGCTTGGGCCCCCTTTTTCCACCTGCCCAGTTGTGCTGTGGCGGGGACCTGCTTCCACTTGTCGTGTGATGCTGTCCTGGCGAGATTTTGCCCCGGGGCGTAACGGAGAGACCGGAGCGGCTTCGCGTTCGAGATGGGTCTGTCTGCAGACCGCAGCAAGGAGGCGTTTCCTATAGGGGCGTTTCCTATAGGGGCGTTTCCTAACTTTTTTTATCCAGCTGCTTTTATAAATCCTCGCAGAAGAAGTCATTGTTCTAGTGATGGGAATTCCGGCTCTTCTTGCTGAGCCGATCATTTGGCTCACCAAGAAGAGCCGGCTCTTTCGGCTCCCAAAGGGCTCTTCAGTTTACCACATATTATACCTTTTAATTAAATCAAATGTAGCGCTGTTTTGACTAATGATTTATATGTGTACACATATATCACTTAAATTATTCAAGACATCCTTTGTACTAAAGTATTCAAAAGTAAAAATTACATGTTTAATATAAATTATTTGCTGTGGCCAATTGTTTTCATTGCATTTACACACCCGTGTAACTCTCTGATACCACCCAATGAATGCATTGAATTGCTTGTAGAACCACGCTACACAAAACAGATGGCAACACCTATACAAAGTATTTTAAAAAAGGGGCTATTGTATCAACCTATATAAAGTATATAAATATAGTTTTTCTCCCTGCAGGAGAGGGGAGCGTGCTTTGAGATCAACTGCTAGGCTGCAGCGGGGAGAAGAGGGGGACAAAAAGAGATCTCCGTCCTCCGTGTTTTATTCTTATAGAAGTAAGAAGAGAAGTAATGGGTCAGAAACCCTCCTTTTTACGCAGCGGTCCAGACATAGACATCATAGCTACGGCGACATATTCAGTTGCCAGTTACTTTTGGCATTAGGGCAGGGATATCTTTCAAGGTTTGACATAATGAATTGTGCTACTTTTAAAGCAAGCAACAATGTTTTCAAATCTGTAATCAAAAAGCTCCTCAAAAACACTATAGAAGCAGTTCCTGCCGTTGTTACGTTAGTTCAAACAGTAACAACGGACTACTTTTCTTAGCAGATGCATGTCAATTTAAATCAATACAAAAAACTATTTTTTAAATCAATAAAATCTTTTTCTAAATCCATAAAAGCATTTCCATTATTATTGGGAGTCATGTCGTTACTTTGTTGAGAATGTGGCCATGTGTAATAAGCGGGATAATGTCCACATTGCACATTGCATAATGTGCCTTCATGCCGATCTAGATCCCTCCGCAAAAACAAAACAAAAAACGTCTCGTTCGCGAGCCAGCTCCCGTCGTTCACTATAGGAAACGCCCCTATAGGAAACGCCCCTATAGGAAACGCCCCTATAGGAAACGCCTCCTTGCTGCGGTCTGCAGACAGACCCTATTGTCGCGTTCGGCCTGCGGCCTGCTTGACACCTGCTGTAGTTGAGGCCTGTATCCACCTGCTCCACGACCACCTGTCGTGCTCTACGGTGCCGAGGACGTTTTACCACGGGGATATCGCGGAGAGACCGGAGCGCCTCTACGCCTCGAGCTGGCCCTGCTTCGCCTATCCTGCTGTACTGAGGAGGTTCTGCACCGGGGATATCGCGAGGAGAACGGAGCGCCTCCACATTTCGGGCCTGCTTGCACGCCTATCCGGATGCTCTGCTGGTCTGGGAAAATTGCCCATATCGTGATTCTACTGTGCCTGTTAACTGTTTTGGACTATGAGAAGATCTCTAGTCATTCTGAGAAGACTACTGGATTCAGGTCTGTTCTGCCACCTGCAGTGGGCATCCCCTGCAAAGGTTCGGATGTGTTGCTCAAACAATTACCGGTTGCCTTGTCACAGTCAATCTGCTCGACAAAATATGTTTGTCTTTTTTATTTTCCTGCGTTGATGGTTCTTCAAGACTGATTCTTAAGCTCTAATCACACTCTCGCAGACTATATTATTAGATGACAATGTATGTGTGTCATTTAAGAGGAAAAGATGCCTGGTTTTTTTGTTGTTATTACTGTCAGGAAATGTACAACCTAACCCTGGTCCGCCCAGTAGTAATAGTCAGATTGCTACTCCTGCTGATTTTAAAGCTAGGTCTGGGTTGGGTTTCATCCACTTGAATGTGCGCAGTCTGTTAGGTAAACTAGATTTTGTCCGTATATGGGCAAAATCGACAGACGCTGACGTCATTGTCTTATCTGAAACATGGCTAAACAAGTCTATTTTGGCCTCTGACATTGCCTTAAATGGTTTTAATGTGTATCGTACCGACCGGCCTAATAAAGGTGGTGGCATTGCAATTTATGTTAAGAATAAGTTCAGTGTAACCACATTAGTTTCCAAATCGATCAGTAAGCAATTTTAATTTTTAGCCTTAAATATAGAAGTGGCAAAGGGTCAACAGGTCATGGTAGTGAGTTGTTACAGACCCCCCTCAGCTGTCAAAGACTCCTTGTCTTCACTAGCAAATCTTTTATCACAACTAGACTACAAGGAAATAGTGCTACTTGGAGATTTTAACTGGGACTGGTTAACTGCAGTGTCAGAGGATTTTAAAAACCTTTGTATCTCATTGAATGTTACTCAGATTGTGGACAGTCCTACTCGCCCAAATATTAAGTCCCCTAATAAATCCTCCCTAATTGATCTCATTTTAACTAATGTTCCCCATACATATTCATCTGTGGGAGTATTTGCAAATGATCTGAGTGATCACTGTGTTGTAGCCACAACTAGGGACACTAAGGTCCAAAAGGTTAAACCTCGCATTATCATCAAGAGAGACATAAAACATTTTGTGGAGCAGGGTTTTGTGCATGATCTGTTTGATTTTGATTGGGGTAAAATCGATCTGTGTGCTGATGTGGAAACCGCATGGTCTTATTTTTATCTTGGTTTTATGGAGATCATTGATAGACATGCACCCCTGCGTACATTTAGAGTAAAGAGACGAGACAATCCTTGGTTTTCTGCTGAGCTGTCTAGTCTCCTTCATGAGAGAAACAAGGCCTGGGCAAAGGCTAGGAAATCAGGCTCAGAGATAGAGTGGCTGCGTTTTAGGCAGCTAAGGAATAGCTTCACTTCAAATGTCAAAAGTGCAAAGTCGAAGTACTATTTGTCAGTTACCACAGAAAACCTAAATAATCCTAGGAAATTTTGGAAAGCAATAAAATCGATATCAACCGGTGAGATCCGTAATGAGCTACCTCCGTGCATTACCACAGCATCTGGCTCTATATCGGACAGGGCCACTATGCTACATTGCTTTAATGAACATTTTGTGTCCTGCGGTTCTATGTTTGATTCTGTGACTAACTCTGCTTCTGTGAACACTACAGTCTGTGACTCTGAACAACGTGGTCTGGAAAACCCTTTCAGTTTTACTCCTTTTACTGTCAATGTTGTTCATGAAGCCTTATCTAAGTTAGATCCTAGGAAACCGGCTGGCCCGGACAACTTAGAACCTTTCTTTTTAAAGATAGCTGCAGATTTTATTGCTCCACCTCTTACTTCTCTTTTTAACCTCTCCCTCAGCACAAATACAATTCCAAAAGTATGGAAGTCTGCTTATGTCTTGCCTTTACTGAAAGGAGGGGAGGCAACTATTTTAAATAACTATAGGCCAATCTCTAAATTGTCAGTTCTGGCTAAGGTTCTTGAACGCCTAGTGAGTGAACAGGTAAAGGAGTTTTTATGTACAAATGACATCCTGTCTAAACATCAGTCAGGCTTCAGAAAGCAACATAGCACCATCACTGCCACAATGAAAGTGGTGAATGACATTACTAGTATTTTAGATAATAAGCAGCATAATAAGTTGTGCAGCTCTGTTTATTGACCTTTCCAAAGCGTTTGACACCGTCGATCATCGCATCTTAAAGCAGAGGCTACTCAGTATTGGCATATCCAGCCTTGCAGTGGGGTGGTTTGTGAACTACCTCTCTGAAAGGTCCCAATGTGTTCATTTTGATGGACTGTCTTCTCAGTGGTTAAACATTTCTAATGGTGTACCACAAGGTTCTGTTTTAGGACCACTTTTATTCTCCATATATATTAACAGCGTAGGTGATAATGTGGATGAAGCTACTTTACATTTTTATGCGGATGATACTGTGATGTATTGTGCAGGTCCCACCATTAAGGAGGCTGTTGTTAAATTACAGGCTGTTTTTAACACTATTCAGACTCAGTTCTCTGAATTAAAGCTTCTTTTAAATGTGGATAAAACCAAGGTAATGCTCTTTTCAAAAGCAAAAAAGACACCAGAACCTGTTTTAGATATTGTAACTACGCAAGGAACAAAACTTGAAGTTGTTGCCTGTTACAAATACCTTGGTATCTGGCTTGATGACTGTCTCTCTTTTAAACTTCATGTCAATAACCTGCTAAAAAAACTGAGGGTTAGGCTAGGGTTCTTTTTCAGAAACAAGTCCTGTTTCTCGCTTGAGGCCAGGAAAAGGCTAGTCACTGTGACCTTTTTGTTCTGTTTATGTTTTTATGTTTCATGTGGAACTACTTGAGCAGGTCTCCCTTGGAAAAGAGATCAATGATCTCAATGGGATTTTATCTGTATAAATAAAGGTTTGAAATGAAATGAAATGGACAAGTTTTTCCAAATCCTGCTGTGACATTAGTCTTTTAATCCTAGATATATTCTTTAGGTGATAGTAGGCTGATTTAGTAACTGTTTTAATGTGACTGTAATGTGAATGCCTTTGTCTGAATGTCTTTCATTTTTGTAAAGCACCTTGAATTGCCTTGTGTTGAAAGGTGCTATATAAATAAACTTGCCTTGCCTTGTTGAAACTCAGGTCAGAGTCCATGACTACAACTAGATTTCTGGCTTTATCTGTTGTTTTGAACATTGCAGACTGAAGTGCAGCGCTAACTTGTATACGTTCTACCTTGGCTCCAAAGACCATTACCTCAGTTTTGTCTTTGTTTAATTGGAGAAAGTTCTGACACATCCAGTCATTGATTTGTTCAATGCACTTACTCAGTGTTTTAACTGGAGAATAGTCTCCTGGTGAAATGGTTACGTACATTTGTGTGTCATCCGCATGGCTATGGTAACTTATTTTGTTGTTTTTCATTATCTGAGCCAGTGGTAGCATGTAGATCAGGGGTGCCCAACCAGTCGATTTTTAGACACATCTCACGATCGTGAGATGTGTCTAAAAATAGAACAACAATATTCTGTTTTATCGTTAATGTCCTGTAACATAATCTTCCTGTGCCAGAATAATGCACTTGAACGCATCAAAGCTTTGTGATTGGCCGGCGTGACCCCATGTGTCGGGGCGTGGCTGGTGAGCAGTGGGCAGTGCACTAGTTCGCTAACGTTGTCCGTGTCAACAGGAGTGACAGTCCGCACACACACAAGACCGTAATTATGGCAGAAGCAAAACATATATAATTTTCACTCCGAGTGGGAAGATGATTATTTTTGTATCTATTCCAATTCAAAGTCCATCTGTCTCATCTGCAATGCGCGCTTGGCTTTATCGAAGAAGGGTAATTTAGGAGCGGCATTTCAAAACAGTGCACAAACGCTACGAGACGGAATTCCCTCCTCATTCTGCCCTACGCTCCAAAAGGGGAGGGGCCTGAAAGGACAGCTCAATGCACAGCAGTCCATTTTCACCAGGCCCAACATCAAGAGCAAGGCTGCTACCATAGCATCTTAACGTGTCAGTCACGTTCTTGCGAAACACATGAAGTCTTTCAAATACGGCGAAGTTGTGAAAGAAGCATTCCTGGAGGCTGCCGACGCGCTTTTGGGGGACAGTAAAAATAACAGTAGCATTTCAACAGGTTTTTGATATGATAAAAGCTCAAGTTAGATACCGTTATTAATCAGTTGTAAGTTTTAGTTTGTTTGAACTTATTCATTATAATTATTGTACAAAATAGTATAAGAATGCAAACTTAAATTGATTATAGTCTATTATCAATTCAGGTTAAGAAACTAGTGTTGCTTGCATCCTATTTTAAAGGCATTTCTTTTTATAATCTACTAAAATGCAACAAAAAAAGGGTTTGATTCTATTAATTTTGTTTTTTTTATTGCACTGTTGCAGCAGATTCCTGTGTAGCTTCAGATCTGAGTTGTCTTATTAGTAAGCCTCATTTATACTTTTGTAGCAACACTATTTTTATATAATGGCAAAGAAAGGGTTCAGAGTCTTTTCTTTTTTTCCTGTGTCATATGTGGCAGCACTGTTCAATGTTTCTTGAAAACATTACCCACTGTAGTGACGTGTGAATAAACTCCAACTCTGTATCAACAACACTGTTGTGTAACTTCAGTTAAATACTTGTGTGTAGATTAGAAAGAGGTAAGATAAAGGATCTGCAGTATTTTATTAAGTATTAATCGTACAAAGGTCAGTTTTATACAAGTAGAAATGTGTATTTACCTGGTAGTAGGCTGTCAGTAATGGCTACGCCTCTCTATTTGGACTGGTAGATCTCGGCAGACTGGCAACTTTAAAAGTAGCTCTCGGTTCAAAAAAGGTTGGGCACCCCTGATGTAGATGTTAAAGAGAAGAGGCCCCAAGATGGAGCCTTGAGGAACCCCACATGTCATATTTGTCAACTCAGATTTGTATTTACTAGGGCTGTCAAGTTAACGCGTTAATAAGGCGTTAACGCAAAAAAAAATTAACGCCACTAATTATTTTAACGCGATTAACGCATATGTATTTTTTACATAGTTTCAGAGCGCATCAAGTTTAAAATACCATCTACAAGCTGATGCTGACAGCCCCGCTCCTGCTGCCTGCTTGCAGCAGACCACACTTCCACGCTCGCCGGCAGGCACCGACTGGCCATCGGGAGGACCGGGAGGGTGTGTATATGTGTGGCTCGAGCGAGAGAGCGACCTTACGTGTATTGTTGTTGTTGTTAGCATCTGGTGCTGGCTAGCTGCGCTAACGGATATAAGGAGCTGTTTAAATGAAAACAGAGGAGCGACATTTCGCCGACAACTGCGCCGAGCACTTGACTTTATGCAGGCAGCCAGACAGTGGGACATTGTACGGTCAGCAGCAGCACGGATAGTGCGCGCAACATGATTGCAGCGTCCAGGCAGCTCCCGTTCGAGCATATGCCTTGAGCTGCACATAGCTCCAACGATCCATCACTGTTGAGAGCTTCATAGTATGTTGAATACTTAAAACGAAAGTTAGTTGTAATCAAATATAATCAATTATATTCTTGTATAACCCACAATGAAAATGCTTCGTATTTTAGGTTTTTCTATGTTTACAGCATAAACAAAACAAAGTGGTTTGTTAAGTTGAGTGTAAGACTTATAATGATTTATGCCTTACTCTCTGATAAGAGAGTAGGCAGGTTCTTTCCTCTCCTCTCACAGCAGGGAGGGGGGCTCCGGACTTAAGGAGAAACACATTGAGGCCTCAAAAGGGTGGTTATGTCATAGCCATAGAATATGTCTAGTCATGTTTTGTTTTACACAAACTTGGGAAGGTGTGTCTTATGCCAGAGCCAATAGAATATGTTGGTTGGGTATAGAGGAGGTGTTTTTGGGTTTTCTATCCGATTTTTTGAGCATAAAAAGACTGGCTTAATTGGATTTCGTCGGGGAGACAGGGGGAAACCCCTGGTATACTCTCTCCCGGTAAGCTCTGGCCCTCAGAGCTGGGTTAGATGGCTCTCGGTAAGATATACCTGGAAGACGTTGTTAGAACGTACAGGAATAAAAGAAATAACACTATTAAGATATACCTGGAAGACGTTGTTAGAACGTACAGGAATAAAAGAAATAACACTATTTAGATCTACCTGGAAGACGTTGTTAGAACGTACAGGAATAAAAGAAATAACACTATTTAGATTTACCTGGAAGACATTGTTAGAACGTACAGGAATAAAAGAAATAACACTATTTAGATCTACCTGGAAGACGTTCTTCAGACGTACGGGAAGCTTAGATCTAATGGTATTATTAAGGTATACCTGGAAGACGTTGTTCGGACGTACAGGAATCTTATGACTATTTAGATCGACCTGGAAGGCGTTATTAAGAACGTACAGGAATCTTATAACACTATTTAGATCGACCTGGAAGGCGTTATTAAGAACGTACAGGAATCAAATGAATAAGACTATTTAGATCGACCTGGAAGGCGTTATTAGAAACGTACAGGAATAAAATGAATATGAATTAAGGTTTTAGATAAAAAATATAACCCCAGCATGATATGTTTTGTATGATTATAATGTGTTAAAAGGTAAAGACTCTGTATACTCTATTTTTCTTCAAATAAACTGATCTCACCTTTTGGATTGGGACAACTAAAAAGAAAATCTGTGCTCTCCTCTCCTGCTTCAAAGGTAAGACTGCACCCTGCCACACACACGTAGGTAGGAACACACCCCATTTACTGATATCAAAATCCTTCGGGATCGCTTAAACAGATTAAAAAGAGTTGTCTGAATAGAAACAGCAGTTAATTGAACCTGGTTCTTCGGGGAGTTAATAGAGGTGAGACCTTGCTGACGTTGGTGGATCTGAGCCAAGCAGTACACTTACATAGACTCAGTAACTTCGGTCAGGTCAGTTAGTAGGTCAGAGTAATTTATATTAATAAATTATCAGGACCTCACCTACTCTAAACATCTCACTCTCTCACACACACACACACACACACACACACACACACACACACACACACACACACACACACACACACACACACACACACACACACACACACACACACACACACACACACACACACACACACACACACACACAAACACACACACACACGCACGCACACACTTTGTATTGTATTATTGAATGAGAGAGGTTCCAGGTTGAATTGAGGCGAATATTTGTTATGTTCAGGTTGTTGTGTTTAATATTCATGAGAATATTTGTCATTGTTCAAATGATAATAAACATTAGCATAAAGCATATTTTGTCCACTCATATGTTGATAAGAGTATTAAAAACTTGAAAAATATTCCTCTAAGGTACATTTAGAACAGTTAAAAAATGTGCGATTAATTTGCCATTAATCGCGATTAACTATGGACAATCATGCGATTAATCGCGATTAAATATTTTAATCGACTGACAGCCCTAGTATTTACCTATAGAAACAAAGTTGTTTCTGTCCTTTAAGTAGGATTCAAACCAATTTAGAACAAAGAAATTTAGAACAATACTGTGGGCAATCCCCACAGGAGCAATTTGGGGTGAAGTGTCTTGCCCAGGGACACAACGACATGCTGACTGCAGTGGGGTTTTAACCTGAGCTCCCATGATCCGAACACCAATGCTCTATCCACTGCCCCACAAGCCCCTTTAAAACTGAAGTGCTCCAAGGTACACAGCAATATTCAGCTTTGACTGTCTGTCTGCAATAGTAGCATGTTACTGATCAATCCCTGATTCCTGTATAGCCTCCTCCTATAACTAATATTTCTGTAAATGTAGAACCAGGCTACATGCCCTCACACACTGAGGGCGGAGTTCAAATCACCACTCGCATGGCATATTTCCTCGAAGACATTTTTTACATACCACCAATAATATCAAAGGCACTGTCGAGACCTGAATTTAAAGCAGCAACATTTCTTTGAGGGAACAGAGAGTCAGGCAGCCCAATTTGAGAGCTATCGTAGCGTATCTTCTGTCAGACTATTAAGACTGTTCCATAAGAGAGGAAAGGTGTCCAGCCCTCATGAGACACATGTCTAAAGCCCTGTTCACACGTGGCATTATACGTCTCTGCGGCCACCTCTATTTAGAAATTTGACGGCACTCAAGAGGCAGCGAGAATGCATTGATAATTGATTATTTGACATTTGGCGCATGTTTTTGGTAATGTGTATACGGGATTGAGTCCTGGGCAACTTTGAAGGACTGCTTGTGCAGGAAACAACTTCTTAAATAATATTGAACAAACTGTGGGAAGTAAATTAGCAACTAAAATAAAATGCTTAAGATCTGACAGTATCTCTGAAGAATCTTTAAACAACACTCACATGATTTAGCAAAAAAACAGAATTGAAGTTAAGCAAGATAACTAAGTAATTAATATTAGAAACGTATTTTTGGCGATTTATTATTTAGTTATTTGATAACTATTTACATTCATGTTGCGAATTAGCCTTAGGGTTTTTGGGATGTCCAGTCAAAATTGTAACCAAATCCTGTGAAAAATAGACATTTATTTGTGGCCTGGAATACCCAGAGTTCCAAAATGTAATAAATGCATAACGGAAAGTGCTATAAGATTTTGCGAGGTCACATGAATGAACCTTTCTTTTTAAAGATAGCTGCAGATTTTATTGCTCCACCTCTCACTTCTCTTTTTAACCTCTCCCTCAGCACAAATACAATTCCAAAAGTATGGAAGTCTGCTTATGTCTTGCCTTTACTGAAAGGAGGGGAGGCAACTATTTTAAATAACTATAGGCCAATCTCTAAATTGTAAGTTCTGGCTAAGATTCTTGAACGCCTAGTGAGTGAACAGGTAAAGGAGTTTTTATGTATAAATGATATCCTGTCTAAACATCAGTCAGGCTTCAGAAAGCAACACAGCACCATCACTGCCACAATGAAAGTGGTGAATGACATTACTAGTATTTTAGATAATAAGCAGAGTTGTGCAGCTCTGTTTATTGACCTTTCCAAAGCGTTTGACACCGTTGATCATCGCATCTTAAAGCAGAGGCTACTCAGTATTGGCATATCCAGCCATGCAGTGGGGTGGTTTGTGAACTACCTCTGAAAGGTCCCAATGTGTTCATTTTGAGAGACTGTCTTCTGAGTGGTTAAACATTTCTAATGGTGTACCACAAGGTTCTGTTTTAGGACCACTTTTATTCTCCATATATATTAACAGCGTGGGTGAAAATGTGGATGAAGCTACTTTACATTTTTATGCGGATGATACTGTGATGTATTGTGCAGGTCCCTCCATTAAAGAGGCTGTTGTTAAATTACAGGCTGTTTTTAACATTATTCAGACTCAGCTCTCTGAATTAAAGCTTCTTTTAAATGTGGATAAAACCAAGGTAATGCTCTTTTCTAAAGCTAAAAAGACACCAGAGCCTGTTTTAGATATTGTAACTACGCAAGGAACAAAACTTGAAGTTGTTGCCTGTTACAAATACCTTGGTATCTGGCTTGATGATTGTCTCTCTTTTAAACTTCATGTCAATAACCTGCTAAAAAAACTGAGGGTTAGGCTAGGGTTCTTTTTCAGAAACAAGTCCTGCTTCTCGCTTGAGGCCAGGAAAAGGCTAGTCACTGTGACCTTTTTACCTGTGCTGGACTATGGGGATCTGGTCTATATGAATGCACCTGCCAATTGCCTGGTCAAGTTAGATGCTGCGTATCACAGCGCACTGAGATTTGTGACAAACTGTAAATCATTAACCCATCACTGTACCCTGTATGCAAGGGCTGCTTTGCTTTCACTAACTGTACGGAGGCTCAGTCACTGGTACATTTTTATATACAAAGCCATGTTAGGGAAACTTCCATCTTATATCTGCTCCCTGATCTCACGGAGAATTGTAAGTGGCTACTGCCTGAGATCGAATGCAGTGGTTTTATTAAATGTGCCAACTGCTAGGACTGTCTTAGGGAAGACAGCTTTTAGATGCGCAGCTCCTCTGTCTTGGAATAGTCTGCAAATTAAATGGAAACTGAACAATCTGGTGCCACTAAATGTTTTTAAAGCTCGGTTGGATGCTAGTCAATCAGAAGCTATTGGTACCTGTTTATGTGGATAGTTATGTAAATAATGCTGTATGATGTCCTTTTGTTGTTCTGTTTATGCTTTTATGTTTCATGTGGAACTACTTGAACAGGTCTCCCTTGGAAAAGAGATCAATGATCTCAATGGGATTTTATCTGTATAAATAAAGGTTTGAAATTAAATGAAAAAATGAATTGTACAGTATAGAAGTTTTCACATGATTTCTTTCCAGGTAATCCATAACTTGCAGGGAGTTCTTAGTGAGTGTACATGTTGGTACTGGTGAGCCCCAGCAGCTGTACCTGGCGCTCCTGATGTCTCCTGGGGTGGACGTCTCGATCTCTGGACATATCTGTCTCAGCATGTCACAGTACTTCTGAGTCCTGAACTCCGTAGGGCACACGATAGCTTTACACCCAACCTGTGGAGAGAGCAGTACATGATTCACTTTAATGTGAAACAGTCTCTGCGTGTCATAACAATAAAATGTATGTAAAAATCGCCCACCTTCCGCAGTGTAAACTCCACTTCCTTCAGCTGGTACGCTGGGTTCACAGACACCTGTCGGGGGGGAAACCATTAACAGTCGCTCATGATGGCAGAAAATGAAGGTTTAGAGATTAAAATGGACCACAGCCAAAACTATGACAATGTTAAGAACATATGTTCCACCACTTCGATGCGAATATTCCAGATCAACGTGTAACATATAATAAGGGAACACTTTTCCACTGCTTATGGGACTGCCCAAATATCAAAACATTCTGGAAAGATGAAAACTCTGTATTCTTGGTGATTCTAAATCTTAATAACACCACATAATAAAATGACTGTTTAAAAAAAACCTCTCTCATTGGCTTGCCTTGGAGAAATTGACCTATGCTATAAAGGGAAATCCTGATGCCTTCTATAAAATATGAGAACATCCTTACAGTTTTTGGAAAGGAACTAGTTACGACCTGGTCAATGAGTAGGCAATATATGATTGTGATATAGCTTCCTGTCTACCAGCTTTGTAACAAGGTCCACTTACATTATTTGTAATCATCAACAATAATGTAATAATCCTCATTTGTGAATCAACGAGTGAGTGTTTGCGGCAGCAGGACAGTTTATGTTCAACCAAAATGAACTACAGTGTGTGTGATCATGTTAATGATGTTGCTCATTGATGTTTTTGTTAACTGTTTATGGACAAAAAAGAGCTCCAAGGCCCAGAGATAGAAGCCATAAAATCCTCCTGACAGCATTAACAAAGAGTAAGGTCACCGTCTCTCTAATATTCTTTATGCCTTCCTGCTAATGCACGATGCTGTAGCCTTGACCCACCAATATAATGCCAGCTCTAGCTGTGGCGAACTGGAACAGGATCCATTCATAAGTGTTGGGACCCCACATGCCGAGCCGGTCTCCTTTCTGCAGCCCAAGAGCCAGCAGCCCGGCTGCAGCCTGATCCACCTACAGAGAGAGGAAACAACATAATCAGGTTAAACGTGTTCCCAAAAAATGTTTGTGTAGGACGCTTCCTGGACTTGAATAGTTTTTGATACTGATACTGTATTTTTTTTTTTTATACTTGTACTGCGGCAGTGTTTGTATTTAGGTCAAACAAGACGACGCCATGACAATAAAGGTGTTTTAAGTGTGAAGAGTGACTTAGAGTTGTACCATGTTTGTTGACTTGAATTGTGTGACGACCCCTCCACATCACGTGGGGTGCCGTGTGTTTGTGTGTGTGTGGTTTGTTCAGGTTGTTTCAGGTGCTGATGAGCCCCCCCCCCCCCCCGGGGGGCGGATGCCTATCTGATGAGCTACACCTGGTGAAGCGGGATAAAGGAGGAGCCCAGCCGGTTGTGTCGCTCTCACTCCTTTGGGCACTCTCTCTGCGCCAGCTTCGGGGACCTGGTGCTGGTGTCCATTTAGTGTTGTGTTGAAACAAATAAACTATATATTCTTACCTCTCGTCTCGCCTCCCTGTTTTATGTTACAGCCCATGAGCCGAGTTGTAACAATTGATAAAGAAAGCATGTCACTTTGAGAAAACACATGCAGCGATGCAAGTCCATCAAATAAAGATACACATTCTCAAGGGCGCTTTATTCATCTAAGGCTTTGGATTCCTTTGATACAATTCTTTGATGCATCATGTCACCAGTAAACTACAATTGATCCCGTATTCCAAAAAAATATGAATTTTCTCTTAAGGTTCTTTGTAGTTTAAAAATGCATTAATGTTTAGGCATTTAATGAATTAACAGCAGAGATGTTTCATGAAAGCTGCATTCTGATTATTATATTCCTGCTCTCTTTTTGCAAGATTAACAGTATCACTTTAAGGTCACTGGGTGAAACTATACAGGACTGAACTGGCAGGTTATCTTGTTTCAGGTTGCCTCAACAACCTCCACCAATAGGAATCCACTATTTCACCCGAGCGCTGACACCCAGGGTGAAATCATTCCATACATTCTTGCAACTGCTCAAAGTGTGACTCCTTTGTAAGTGAAGTGATGTATGAAGGCGCCCTGGAGCATATCAATAAGTTAACTAACTGGTTGTGATGATTTAAAAATTTGATTAACCATTTAGTGGTTAATTGTATCTGCTAATTACTCATTGATGCATGGAAAGGCCTGCTTCCAGCTTCAATTGAGAGAGGGGAACAGGTTTGTACAGTTAGTAAAATTAGGTTAAAGGTTACTTTACACATGTTTAACTGTAGAATGTAATCACAAGCATTTTGCAATTACCTTATACTGACTCTTTTCACTGGAGTTCAGCTGCTAACATGTTATTGGTCTAGAGTGAATGCTGTGGAATAGTTTGAGAAGGTGAAGCCATCCCCATAACTATCTATCACTTTTTATGAGTTGTACAATTATACCATGATGGTGTAAACATTAACATTGAGAACAATGGCTGGGTGAACAAGTTTCTTAAAAAAGCACTCGGAAGTGGATAGCATCTACATCTTAAAGAGGTAGGCAATTATTTTAGAAGATTTTTTTGTTTTTTCCATGTCCATTGGGGCAAATCTGCTTGTTGTATGACATCCCAATGCAGTCTGCAGTTTTTATAATGAGCCATAGTCAGAAGAGCTGCAGAATGAGAAAATAAAGCGGGGTGACATTGATGAACACAGGACTTCCATGTTTGGATTCAAGCACCAAGTGTAGGGTTCTGGGCCTTTTCTAAAAACAAGCATTGCAAACAGGGCCACAATGTATTTGTTTCTTGGCATTCCAACATCCGACCTATAATTTGAGAAGAAAAAACTCACATCCTTCTGAAGCTGTGCGAAGGTTTTGCGGACTCCATCTTGCAGGAAGGCCACGGCCTCTCGGTCAGGGAAGCGCTCCACCGTCCTCAGCAGGGAGTCTCCTACCGTGGAGTGGAGCAGAGAGGTGGTGGTCGTGCCGTGGGCGTAGCTGGTGATGAGAGACGGGATGATGGGCGGGGAGTCCACATGGATGCCACTGCAGGGAAACACAATATATATATACACAGAACAATTTCAATATTTTCTGATAGTGTACAGACTAAACAACCAATCTATTAATTAAAAAATTATAATCGGCAGATTAGTCGATCATGAAGATAATAGTTTGCACAAATTAAATGTCTTTTATCTTTCTCTAACTAAACGAAGAAAACTGAAAAAGTCTTGTTTGGGTCAAAAATGTAATAAATCGGATCCTCCCATTAGGTATATTTATGGGTAATTAATAAACGTCTTTGTCTTGATTATGATGTTGATTAAGTACTGATTTAATCCACTTTATATTATTAAAACTGTTCAAGACTTAATCAAAGAAAATGTGTATTTATTGTCAGGATGCTAAAACTGAACAGCTTCCTTGTTGAAACCCTTGTCAACTCAGGCTGCGGCCCCACGAGGACGAAAACGGCTAAACGCATAGGATTAACGCAAACGCAATCGCAAACGGCTTCCGTCCACATGCAATAATTATCCGGATAGTGTCTGCCCACACGAGACCGCTCCGTTTAGCTCCAACCGCTGGAGAAGCTGCAGTACATATGCAGGAGCCTCTACGTGGCGCTGTAACTTCCTCCACAAAAGCAGCGAAGAAGCATGGTTGTCATGGTTGCCCTTCTGTTTATTCTCCGCGGTGGGGGCCGAGGGAACCGGGCAGAGTTTTTCGCCAGTCAGCGTGTATTAAAGTTGAAATCTTCCGGACAAAATTATAAAA
Organism: Pseudochaenichthys georgianus; assembly: GCF_902827115.2. Classification (NCBI taxonomy): domain Eukaryota; kingdom Metazoa; phylum Chordata; class Actinopteri; order Perciformes; family Channichthyidae; genus Pseudochaenichthys; species Pseudochaenichthys georgianus. The sequence goes on along the minus strand of NC_047521.1, from coordinate 8,550,133 downwards.
GTGCCGGTCAAAGGTCTTCTTTGTTATTTATTGAGCTTTAAAACAAATGAATAACGACTCTATATAATATAATGATAAAATACACGGAGCCTCTCTTTTTCCTCCTTCTCTTCGGACAGCATCAGTGTCTGTCTCATGCAGCAGCTGATCCAGTAATGAGTGACCCGGCCGACAGTAAAAAATAAACATATTTATAACTAGTTTAGGGAGTTTGAGAGGTAATTAAAATAGCTAAGGGTGATGATCTGACTTGAAGTGTGTGTTTTGCTGCAGCGGGAGGAGCTGTAGGTGAGCAGAGCTGCGTGTCTCCGTCCTGTCAGATTAGACTTCACTCGCGAGAGAAAGATAAATAATCTGAATTCAGGGTGCAGTTTACTTTGACGTGGGGGTGAGCAGCAGAGGTGGGGAGAGGCGGGGCTATTGCCTTATCATTATTGCTGTAGATGTTGCACAAACAACTGTAGCATGGTCAATAGCGTCCGGAGCACGATAGCAACTCTGCGATCCGCCATTGTTGTTGTTGTTGGTGGCGAAACACTTCAGCACTGGCGCGGGGTAAGCGGAGGTGAGCAGAAGAGGTGGGGAGAGGCGGGGCTATTGCGCAATCACTATCAGTGATCTGAAAATGTCCGTATAGGGCGCACACACGGAGCTGTTTGACCCCCCAGAGAGTGGCGTATGCATTTCTATCCACCTTGGGACCCGTTGTCGTTTCCTCAGTCGTTTAGTGCCATATTCGGTCGTCCTCGTGTGGCCGAACGGTCTATATGACACTAAACAGTAACGCAAACGACCGAATTCGTCCTCGTGGGGCCGCATAATCATCTGAACACCTGAACAACAGGAAATTGAAACAATGTAAGAATTTGTATTTTGCATTTAGTCTCCACCACATGCTGGTGCTTCTTTAAACTCCCCCCTTCCTCCCACGTTGTTTTCATCCCCCATTATTTGTACTACTGCTTATTATTTATAACATACCAAATAAATAGAAGAGGAATGTATGTGTATACAATGTTGTGTCAAGATTGTGCAAAGCATTTATGAGTAGGTCATAATTTTGTAGATTTGAGTTGTGACAATCATGATTTTTCAAATCACATTTTTTTACATAATCATAAAAAAAGAGAACGCTTATTAAGAAATACATGGTTTATAAAACACAAGAGGAAAGTGTCATTGGGTTAGAAATCGTTCTCGCTTTCAAGTTAAGTGAGAGAATTCTTGACTGAGCACTATTCCTATTATTTATCACATGATGTATGCATGATGTGTATGCATATTTGTCTGTTGATGTTGGACATGGAGCTGCTGTGACGCAAGTCAAATTTCAGACTTGATCTGACAATAAAGTAATATCGTATTGTATCGTATGATGTATCTCACCGACTCGCTGCAGGCAGGGCTGGATGATGCGTCCATGGTCTCTGCAAAACTTTAAAAGATCTTGAAAAGCCACTGTTGCTCCGAAGAGTCTGTGAACACAGCGCAATCTTTGGGATCATTGTGTGCAGATGCAGATCACCGTGCCCCTGAACACAACACTTGAGCAGATTTCCACACTCCGTAAACAGAGAAGTTATCCAGAAGGACTTCCTGTGCACCGCTGGAAAGAACCACACTGACTGGGAACACTGGGAACGTCTCTCTTCTCAGTTCATCTGCAGCTTTTAGCCCCCTGCTCGGACCTTGATCCTTTACGTTTCACACGAGTTTCACACAATTGCTGTGAGAGCAGCAGTCCTGTCCTGCTGGTGGAGCGCTGCGCTGCAGGAAGACAAGTCTCAGCAATTCCACACCCTGCAGAGCTGCAACGACGCTGAAATTGGCTTCCGATTCAGAGCATCCGATTCGACAGTTAAGGGGAAAGTTAAGGGACATTTAATTTACAGCGCTGAGCGAACAATCCTCCGTGTTTTAACCTCTTAAATAGCTGCATAGCCGATTTATTTGGACTGGATTATCCCAGAGGGTCTAAAGATTCTTTATAACACAGTTTGAGATTTGTGAAACCTTAATTCTATTTGTGAAAATACAAACAAGGGAGATTTCAGTGCTTTTTTAAATCTAGACCACATTAGACCAGGTCCTGATCTGAAACCACTAGACCTAGACTCATCACATCTGGACTGGATTATCCCACGGAGGCTAAAGATTCTTTATAACCCAGTTTCAGATTTGTGAAACCTAAATTCTATTTGTGAAAATACAAACAAGGGAGATTTCAGTGCTTTTTCACATGTAGACCACATTAGACCAGGTCCTGATCTGAAACCACTAGACCTACACTCATCAAATCTGGACTGGATTATCCCAGAGGGTCTAAAGATTCTTTATAACATAGTTTCAGATTTGTGAAACCTTAATTCTATTTGTGAAAATACAAACAAGGGAGATTTTGCTGCTTGTTTTAAATCTAGACCACATTAGACCAGGTCCTGATCTGAAACCACTAGACCTACACTCATCAAATCTGGACTGGATTATCCCACGGAGGCTAAAGATTCTTTATAACATAGTTTGAGATTTGTGAAACCTTTATTCTATTTGTGAAAATACAAACAAGGGAGATTTCAGTGCTTTTTTACATGTAGACCACATTAGACCAGGTCCTGATCTGAAACCACTAGACCTACACTCATCAAATCTGGACTGGATTATCCCAGAGAGGCTAAAGATTCTTTATAACCCAGTTTCAGATTTGTGAAACCTTTATTTTATTTGTGAAAATAGAAACACAGGTGGAAGGCTGAGGTTGCTGCAGCAGGCCAGGATCAGGATCAGAAAGTGAACCTCCCAGCTTGGCAAGCAGGGCACAAACAGGACAACACTCCCAGTACCTGCCAGAGGACAGCAAGGCAGGGAGCACAGACAGGCAGAAGGGGTCGTCACAACATGTTCTTTTGTTTTGTTTTATTGTTCTGTCTTTGTATTTAAGTATTCCAGTAATGTATGTTGCATGTTTTAATTTGATTGTATTTACTTGTTTAAATGAAATTTGTTTTAGGTTCACTTATAAAATCTGTCGAGGGACAACAGATGAAAAATAGCCTCTTGGCTAACTCTGGCACATTTACAGGAATGTTAATTAATGTGCACTGTCCCTGTTAAACAAATGAATACATAAATAAAAATAAGTGTATGCTCCTCATTTAGGTGATAATTCTTTATCTACAAAGTTTTCGTATCTTAAATACTGTTTCATAGCAAACAAAAAAATGAAAGAGATGTTAAAGGAATTCTGGTTCATGAGATAAAATAGAATAAAGGTTTCACAAATCTGAAACTGTGTTATAAAGAATCTTTAGACCCTCTGGGATAATCCAGTCCAGATTTGATGAGTCTAGGTCTAGTGGTTTCAGATCAGGACCTGGTCTACATGTGAAAAAAGCAATGAAATCTCACTTTTTGTATTTTCACAAATAGAATAAAGGTTTCACAAATCTCAAACTGTGTTATAAAGAATCTTTAGACCCTCTGGGATAATCCAGTCCAGATTTGATGAGTCTAGGTCTAGTGGTTTTAGATCAGGACCTGGTCTAATGTGGTCTACATGTGAAAAAAGCACTGAAATCTCACTTTTTGTATTTTCACAAATATATTAAAGGTTTCACAAATCTCAAACTGTGTTATAAAGAATCTTTAAACTCTCTGGGATAATCCAGTCCAGATTTGATGAGTCTAGGTCTAGTGGTTTTAGATCAGGACCTGGTCTAATGTGGTCTACATGTGAAAAAAGCACTGAAATCTCACTTTTTGTATTTTCACAAATAGAATAAAGGTTTCACAAATCTCAAACTGTGTTATAAAGAATCTTTAGACCCTCTGGGATAATCCAGTCCAAATAAATCGGCTATGCAGCTATTTAAGAGGTTAAAACACGGAGGATTGTTCGCTCAGCGCTGTAAATTAAATGTCCCTTAACTTTCCCCTTAACTGCCGAATCGGATGCTCTGAATCGGAAGCCAACTTCAGCGTCGTGAGCTGCAGTGGTGTAAACAATTACTTGATTACAATTTTGAGGGACTTGTACTTTCAATCAAACAAACATAGATGAGTGTAAAATATAGTTATAATTAAAGGTAGGGTATCTGTAAATTTGAGAAACCAGCTCGAGTGTAGTATGGAGTCAGATTTGGGTCAATATTTGGGTCAATATTGGGTCAATATTCTCGCGCGTAAAACAAGCTACTCACGAGCGGAAAATGTGCTTTTATGGAACGCCCTTTGCGTCACAATTCGCGCGTTTATTCGCGCGTAGTTTCGCGCGGATTAACGGGGAGGTCCGTTTATTCGCGCGAAACTACGCGCGAATAAACGGGGAGGTCCGTTTTATAAACGGGGAGGTCCGTTTGAGTTCAAAGTCTCAGTAACCAATCAGTGAAGAGCAAAACCAGACCAAAGCAATCTGTAGATGAAAAGTTCCTGACATTGTGAGGCTGGAAATTGTACGTTATTCCAGCTTCAGGGGACTATGTATTAATTTGGCTTTCAATATAATAAATATATCAATCAATCTATAACCTGCCTTCATTGTCTTTTAAAATAAAATCGCCTTACCTTATTTTACTGAAGTGAAGGGTATTTGTCTCCTTAAATCACGTTTTAAATGTACTTCTTATAACATGGCATGGTGTAACATATCAAAATGTTCAGTCTCTGGTCTTGCTAGAAATGCAATGTCACTCACCTTAGAGCACTGTTTTATGAGATACTTAGCTTAGAAATCAGATTTTTGGAAAACTTAAAAACTTGTGAAAACACAGATGTACTCATGTCATCCATTTTATTTTGGTGTTTCAGATTTGGTTTACCAACGTTTTTGGTTCACAAAAGTAGTGAAATATATGAATTACACTATAGGCCTATATATTGTTCATGTCTAAAATGAAAATGTGTAAATTAGAATTTGGAGTAAAATAGTTCCATTACTCTACTTTCACCACAGAAAAGTTACATCAGGACTGATTCATGACTTCATATTCCATACTGGGGTTCATGTGATGTGTACAAATACAAATTGAGCATTACAACTTTTTTTTTAAACCAACTATTTATGTTAACATAAGAAACTGTAAAATCTCAATATTTACAATACAGGGTTCATACACTTTTTCACCAGTGATTTTAAATGACTTTTCCACGACCAAAAAAATGACTCATTCATGTGGCTAGCATGTGCTGCCTCGCCCATATTCTAAATATTGAATATGTTACAACACAGTTTGCATTTAGCACGTCTTGGGTCAATGTCTTTTGATAACCACAATTGGTACTTATTCTTTAGAAGCCATACATTGTTGAAACTGCACTTCCCTGACAGCTTGGCATCTTTATATCAAATAGTAGCTCCTATAGACTAGAGGGCGTGATTGTAAACATCTCTCACCAGCGAAATACTGCCACAGTTGCCATTTTACATTTCATTATACGATACAGTATTTATTATCATTATAGTATTACTATTTCGGCGATTAGATAACATATCAATTATATTTGATGCAACTTTAGTTATATTTCCATGACTTTTCCAAAACATTGGGAAAAATATTACATTCCATGACTTTTCCAGGTTTTCAATGACCGTACGAACCCTGACAATATCGGAACTTTCTCAACCAATATTCATTATAAATGTAAAGACAGGGGGAGCAGTGCCATGGTCTTTGTCTGTCTTCCAAGACAGTGGGTCTGGCTGCTGTGTAGGTGATGGTGCATGTGCTGCTGGTGGCTGTGTCGGAGGGAGGGAAGTGTGCAAGGCGAGACTTCTTTGCTGGCTGGGTTGATCGTGATGGCTGTGGTGGAGGCCTTTGTACCGAGGTGTATCTTAATCTTGTGGCAGGCACAGATGGAGGCTGCTGTAGTGATGCTGGTCCTCTGGTCCTTGGTTGTGATGGCTCTAGTGAAGGCCCTTGAGCCACGGTAGATCTTGACCTGGGTGCAGGCACAGATGGAGGTTCTTGCTGCTAGGCCCAGGCAGCTGTGAAATGGGAAAGAAATATAGGACAATAATTAGTACTAAGTTCATTAAAATATAAAGTTCAAGTGGAATGTTTCTCCCCTCTCTTTCTATTTAACTATGTTACACCCACACAATGAAAGTACACTATTACTGTAATATTTACCTATCTTCAAATGGATCCTTGTTGTTGTTGTATTCTCCAGGTTCTGATGCTCCATCTCCACTGCTGCTAGTGCTACAAGTACGCTGTGCAGAGCTGCATATTGCATTCCATGACTTTTCCAGGTTTTTAATGACTGTACGAACCCTGACAATATCAGAACTTTCTCAACCAACTATTCATTATAAATGTAAAGACAGGGGGAGCAGTGCCATGGTCTTTGTCTGTCTTCCAAGACAGTGGGTCTGGCTGCTGTGTAGGTGGGGGTGATGGTGCATGGCAGGGCTCGAGCATAAGGACGTCCCGTCGTAGAAAAATAGTGTCGGGGAGGATAAAAAATAATTTTGGGACGAGTTAAAATAAAAATACCCTGCTAACTCTACTACAAACGGCGATGAAAATGAAACCGACTGCACGTTTTGTGTAGCACACAGTTATTAAACCTCCTTGTTAACATAAACACCATGATAAACACACACGCACAAAACATTCAGAAACCCTCGAAATACACACATGTAGCTACAGCTGGCTGTGCCCGCAAATTTGCGGGTCTAGTTATGTTCTGTTCGCGGGTTGAGTGATGTACAATGGCATCCCGTGGAGGAATTCTGAAATGTTTTACCGTTACATCACAAAAAACGCACAGCAGAACCAGACCCTGGAGCGCCGGCCTCTTTATTTACTTACTCCTCTTCATCCCCTAATAAGGCCGAGAAGAGAACTCTCCATCGTATTTAGTCCTTAGCAATATGCTGCCTCTCCCCATGTAGGGATGGGTACCGAGCCCCGGTATTAAACGGGCCCCGGGCCAGAATTATTAAAGACAGTGGTAACATTAAGCTCCGACGTTATCTGACTTTTTATCGGTACTGGAGACATTTAAAAAATATATGTCATATGTATTATTGCTACATACACATTATATCGCAGTTTTAGTTTCACCAACTCCGTTTCTAATATGCAATAAGACTACAACATGCGTCTATGATGTATTTTTGAGCTTTCCAATCCAGACGAGACCTCTCTCTCCCGTCTGGGTGCGAGGGGGCGGGGCCGTTTGTAAAGGTCTCCTGACTGTGTTACAGACTGTCATCCTGTTAGCGGGTACTCTGGGTTCTGTCTTCAGGACAGTGTTGAATTTTTTTGTTAATTGGATGAGTAATTTTCTCATTTGTGTGTTTGTTTAAATATATTTGGCCTTTGTTTATGTGATTGAATGATTTACTCAAATAAAAAGGTTGATGAATTATCATCTAATGATTTGTATGATGTTTTATTCATATTAAAGGTCACTTTGAATGATTTTAACTCATGATAATGTAGAAAAACTAACATTTTAAATTCGGGACGGTCCACATTAATTTCGGGACGGCTTATATTGTATTTCGGGACGGTTCCGGGACGATGGGGAAAAAAGTTAGTCGAGAGCCCTGGTGCATGGGCTGCTGGTGGCTGTGTCGGCGGGAGGGAGATGTGCTAGGCGAGACTTCTTTGCTGGCTGGGTTGATCGTGATGGCTGTGGTGGAGGCCTTTGTACCGAGGTGTATCTTAATCTTGTGGCAGGCACAGATGGAGATGGAGGCTGCTGGTCCTTGGTTGTGATGGCTCTGGTGAAGGCCGTTGAGCCACGGTAGATCTTGACCTGGGTGCAGGCACAGGTGGAGGTTCTTGCTGATAGGCCCAGGCAGCTGTGAAATCGGAAAGAAATATAGGACAATAATTACTAAGTTCATTAAAATATAAAGTTCAAGTGGAATGTTTCTCAAGCACAAATAACAATGCACAACTCAAAATAAAATGGGGAGCAGGGCTCACAATTAACGATGTCCCGATGCCCATACAAATTCCTACTGGGACACAAATCTATTTTGTCTGGGACTATTTCGGGACAGTGAAAAAAAATTAAAAGTAAACTTCAAAATGGGTGTTATTTGCAAAGTCATTGGGCTGTCAAATCATAGAATGCATTCTACGTCATCCACTCTGCTGCTGACTGCTGCTAGACTCGCGCCAATGCAACGGTCACGACAGTTAAAAACAGAAGAAAGAAATGCTGAGGTGGTTGAATAAACAGCCCCCTGTTGCAAGCCCCAATTCTGCCGACTCCCGAAACGAAAACATCCCAAGTCCTGGTCATGATGCACCGTCTTCCATTGTGGTAAATTAGTTGTCTTAAGTGCCAATGTTGGTGCTAACTAACGCTAGCAACTGAAGTGTGCCTTACAATGCATACAAACGTCCTAAAATGCGGTGTCATGTTCTTTTGAAGTTTGTGAAAATGATGTGAAATACAGTTGATCAGAATAAGAGGTGTAGCCTATCATTTTTGTATTTTCTTTGTCAGTCAGTCAGTGAGCAGGCTAGAATCTTTAGCTGCAAAAACGTAAGGCATTTAGCTAATCATTTAGCTTTTCATCTTTTTTTAGTGTTTTACTTTTTTTTGGTCAAGAACGTCAGTCAGATTGGGTGACGATTAGAAAGGGGGTCGCAAGGTAATTTTAGTTTGTCAATCAACTCTGGTATGACAATAATGTGTCATGTTAAGAGAGAGTAATGTTCCAGTTGTTTTTGTGCCTGGGGGAGGGGGGGGTGGGTGAGTGAGTGAGAGCAAGATGATTGACATTCATGAATGAAGATAGAAGATCAATTTATATTCCTATAGTACTACTGACGACTTGTGAGGATAACTTGTAATTAGAACTGAAAACAGATACATTTATTAAACTGTATTATGGAACTTCTGTTTTTTTATTGTCATTCATACCACTTTTATTGCCAGATAGAGGGTTCCAATCATAAAACACAGACCATACAGCCATACCATATTGAATTGAAAAATACAAATCAGAATTCTTCAATGTTGACATGACAATGATACATTAGTCTGGATATTGAGAAACAATAGAAAAACATGTCTTAAAACAACTCTCTTCCCTTCTACTCTAGGAGAGGCAAGAGATCAGACTAATATTCATATGTTTAAAGAATAAGTATTTTAAACTTACATGGTGGACCAGAGTCTATGGTGTGATGATTAAGTGGAAGTTAAGTAGAATTCGGGACAGTTGTGGGACACTGAGGAAAAAAGTTAATTTTGAGCCCTGGTGGGGAGGTGGGACAGGAGTCTCTCTCTCTCTCTTACAAACTATTTAACTAAACCCACACAATGAAAGTACACTATTACTGTAATATTTACATTTACCTATCTTCAAATGGATCCTTGTTGTTGTTGCTGTATTCTCCAGGTTCTGATGCTCCATCTCCACTGCTGCTAGTGCTACAAGTCTGCTGTGCAGAGCTGGTAATCAGATAATAAGCCTGTTGAACAGGAGAAAAGAATGAAGCAGAGGGAAAGTTGCTGCCGTTTGTGTGGTTGTCCTAGCCAGAATTTATTAAACACATTAATAAATTCACTTACAAATTATATCCGTTTTCTCTATTTATGTATCTCTGCGTTGTGGTCGAATGAATATGACTTCCTTCTTGCCAACCAGCTTTATTATCTGTGCAAACAGAATATAAGGAAATGGCTTCACCAGCTTTCTACCTCATAATACTTCTCCTCAGTGAGGCCTGAAGCTAACTGAGAATGTAAAAATACATTTAGCCAATCAAAGTAACTATGTCTGACATATTTCGTTTTCTATTAAAAAATGGACATAAATACACATGCCATATTATGACTTTCATGAGGGATTAAAGCCTTTTTCATTTACAGTATATAATACAGTGATAACAGATAACACACACAACCCGACTGTACTCACTTTAACATGGCTGTTGTACAGGCACAATATTAGCATAGCATTAGCGCTTTAGCTTTTAAATAATATGGAAAATTATGACCTCAGACCAACATTTCACATATTTATACAAACAGAATAAACTTGAAATGTAAGCCAGACTAGTGCACGGGACTCATACACATAGTAGAGCTACATTATCCAGGGAGCCTGTGTTAAAGAAGCTAGCGGACGCTATTAGCCATTAGCCACACGCTAGTGGCGTAGCTCACAGAATGACATTAAAGTTAACTACACATAAAACAGTTTCAAAGACACATCTTAGATCGAAATATGACATAATCTGTGTACACACTACTAACCTGTTGAACAGGAGAAATGAATGAAGCAGAGGGAAAGTTGCTGCCATGTGTCTGTCGTCTGTGGTCTTCTTCTTCTTCTCTCAGACCATTCCGTTTCTCTAACGCTAAACCGGAAGTGAGGCTAAGAACGGCGAACTTAAAGATAACAATACCATTAGCAATAACAAATTATAACATTATAAAATGCCTTTAAGGCAGCACACTGTTTGAAGCGCTGCACATTATATAAACTAACCGCTACACACGGCAACGACATTAACTGCAAACAGTCGTGACTTGTGTGAAGTGTAACATTAAACAATATATTAACATATTAAATACAACATTTATGACACCACTCGTTCCACTCAGTAACCCTCTTTGTTCTAAGACATGTGATAGTCTATACACTATCATCTTCTCCATCCATTTACACAAGTGTGATGTTACTGGGTAATGATCACTTCCTATGGTACAGTCACTTTTTACATACCATTCACACGATTTAACTAAACTATCCGTCACAAGTATGAGGTCCAAACATGATTGTGTCCCCCTATTCAGGTCTATTCTTGTTTTTTGTCCATCATTAAGGCAAAAACAATGCCCTGTGAAAAAGTATCTCTTTAGCCCTTTCCAAAGTCCTTTACAAACTCATGCAGCAGTTGCATCTCAAAAGGCCTTAAGGGAAGGTTTTGTTACATTTTAAGATGTAACCTTTGACATTTAGTTGGACCAGAGGCATCAATCTGCATGTACTTTCCGAGCCGGATCCAACAAGACCAAGCTCAAAGCCGTCGGACATTCCTTTGCACCATCGAGGGTACTGTCGACATGCAAATTTGACCTCTGACCTCGATTTTGACCTTGTCGAAGGTCGCAGGGTCCCCACATTTTTCACGCAGGTTCTACACAAGTTAAGCAACACACTCTCAAAGTCTCGGAGCGCCACACACCTTTTTTCAATTTTGTTCATGTTCTACCCCTCCCCCACCACAAACCTGTCAGACCCTTAGCTTATGAGAGGATTTTGTGATACAGTTTGACATTTAATTGAATAAACATGCCCTCGAGGGTCAGAACCGACCATGGGGACGAAAACAACTCTGTCTGCCTATTGATGAGCATCTTCAGATGCTCTCACAGAGGCAGTGCTCTCCGTGGAAGAAGCACCCACAACCAGAGAATAGAACGGCTCTGGGGTGACCTGTGGCGAGGTGTGAGCAATGTCTATTACGACCTCTTCAACTTCCTGGAGAGTGAAGGCATAATAGACATAGACAATGAAATGCACATGTGGGCCCTGCATTATGTCTATCTCCCACGCATAAACCATGACCTACGGGGTTTTTGGAGCAGTGGAACAATCATGGGTTGAGGACCCAGAGTCCCATACAACTTTTTGTCCAAGGTTGCCTGGAACGGCAGGGCCAGACCACTTCTGCCATGCAGAGCCTCTTTGGTGGAGGACAAGGAGATGCTCAGGAGGAGCCAGACAGAGAGGGTAGAGCTGATGCAGGAGAGGATGCTCAGGAGGAGCCAGAGAGAGAGAGAGAGAGAGAGAGTAGAGCTGATGCAGGAGATGTTGCTCAGGAGGAGCCAGAGAGAGAGGGTAGAGCTGATGCAGGAGAGGATGCTCAGGAGGAGCCAGAGAGAGAGGGTAGAGCTGATGCAGGAGAGGATGCTCAGGAGGAGCCAGAGAGAGAGGGTAGAGCTGATGCAGGAGAGGATGCTCAGGAGGAGCCAGAGAGAGAGGGTAGAGCTGATGCAGGAGAGGATGCTCAGGAGGAGCCAGAGAGGGTCACCGTACCTCGAAACCAGCACCTGCTAAGCGATGAGGACATGGAGCAACTCACCGCAGGCTGATCCTCTTGCTGGTCGTAGAGGAGATCTTGGACGTCATCCAAAACATACTGTCATTCATGGCAACATTGAATGTTGTCTGATTTTGTCACGGACACATGTTTCACAGCGGCTCCCCGCAGGCTGTTCTTTGGCCTTTGAACTCACACTAATTGCCTTTTTTAAAACTACTACTTTGCACATGTGTCTAGTGTGCAGTATATATATATGTGTGTACCTATGTTTTTATGTTGTAGTATTCGAGTGAATTTTCCTTAAATAAATTACTTTGTTTAAACAATGGTCTCTGTCATTGATGTTGTGCAGTTACTAGCCCCGCTTGTGGCAACCACTCCTTGCTTCACATGACAATGATTGATTTGTACTATATATCGAATTGCTATTTTTGCCATTATTGTATTGTTATTAGTGCTTTTGCAGGGAATTATTATTATTATTATTACTTTAAATCTCATAGATATTAACACTATTATATTATGGCTGAAATAATCATCATCATTAATTGTTTTGTGATATTATGTCCCTCTTGTTTTCATATATATAAATTAGGGCTGTCAAACGATTACAATTTTTAATCAGATTAATCACAGCTTAAAAATTAATTAATCATGATTAATCACCATTCGAACTATGTCCAAAATATGCCATTTCTTTATGTATATTGTTGTGGGAATGGAAAGATAAATGAAAGAAGGCGGATATATCCATTTAACATACGTATGTATGTTTATTGTAACATTGTTCTGTGTGTCAAAATGAAAGACAGCCCACACACCTATCAATCATCAAACCGTGGGGTCTTATTTCATTACGTGTTGATTTCTATCAACACGTAATGTTGTATCGATGTATATATAGATGTACTACAGCAAACATATTCTCCGTCGGGACTTCCTGCAACAACATCACGCCGTTATCTTGATTCTGATTGGCCAGAAGACATTATCAAAGATGTTCTATTGAGAAGACAATCACTACGTGACAAAAGTTTTCAAAACCGTTTCTAGTCTTCGGTATTTCCAGACAAGTGGCTACTGAAATCAATCTTACTAACTGCTGTCTGAGCAATTTACTCCGCGAGTTGGTGGACTTTATTTTGCTTACTTTAACATCATTTTTCATGGTGGGGGCTAAGCCATTTCTTGGTATGACTGTAGCCTATCTCAGCTACAGCTGCAGCGCTTCAAACATTGTGCTGCCTTAAAGGCATTTTATAACGTTATAATTTGTTTGCAGTTCATAAAGTCACCACTAGGAGTGCTAATGGTATTGTTATCTTTAAATTCGCCGTTCTTAGCCTCACTTCCGGGTTTAGCGTTAAAGAAACAGCATGGGCTGAAGTAGAATAGTCCATTTAGCTTAGGAACCTTCCTAAAGGAGTGAAATGACCCGGAAGTCCCTCAGTGGCAGCCATGATAAGTGCCGTTCGAATTCTCTAGAATGATGAGAATGATAGGAAAGGAGGTTTCAAACTTCCTTTATAACCTCCTTTAGCTTAGGAACCACTGGACCTCCCTAACCGGCAGGAGAAGCGAAAATGCTGCCCCACAATGCCTTGCAGCCGCAGCATTTGCCGTCACTCAACAGTCGGCCGTTCACGGAAACAACCGATTATGACCGAGGAATGATATCATGAAAGTTACGGTGCTTATTAAGCATTTTAAAACATAGGTGGTACGTTGCCAAAGTGCTTTGTTTTGAACGTTCATCAGTATTATAATCAAAAAGAGAAATGTGAACGTTAGTTTTCACTGAAATTATCAAATAAAGTCAACATTTCACAGTCTTTACTGAGCTGTGTGGGGTTTGTTCAACTTTTAAAAGATGTTTGAATGGTGATATACACAGTGATAGATGTTACGGACTAACGTTTATAATAAATACATCTGTATTGATTTTAAGATCTTTAGTTCATACAATCATACGTATTGGGATCATTTGTATTAATGTGGACCGGAGGGAGAGGGAGACGAGCATAAGTTTCACTTTCCTTTTTTATTTCAATTCCAACTTTGGTCATGAAGAATATGTTTCTCTGTTGTCCACGTTCATAAAGCAAAGCAGCAGCATCAGAGCACGGTGCAGAGTCTCTAGATGAGTTTACAGTAGTCCCTCGTTCTTATTAAACATCCATGTTGTAGTCCGCTGTATAGAAAACTGTGGTTTCCATAGTTTCCCCACAGCAGCAGACGCACACAATGACGTCCGCTGGCGCATCATAAACACGTCGGATAGTGAAAGTGCATTCGGATTCTCTAAAGTACCGCAGTCTCTTCTCCTAAGTCCTTTTGAATTCTCCTATCCACTATCCCTTAACCCCGTGACGTTTCACTCAGAGGTCAAGGAATAGACGATAGGGTTAGAACTTAGGAGCTGATTTTTAAACTATCCGACTGCAGCCATGGTCTGAGAAGAAGAAGAAGAAGAAGAAGAAGAAGAAGACACATGGCAGCAACTTTCCCTCTGCTTCATTCATTTCTCCTGTTCAACAGGTTAGTAGTGTGTACACAGATTATGTCATATTTCGGTCTGAGAACTGAAACGTTTTTCTGTCGCAATATTATCGTTGAGCAAACTTAACTAGCATCACTATCTGCTAACGTTAGCTTTAGCCTTCGTTTTCTATTAGTTTTTTTCATAGGCTATAAACGGAGGTGGTATAAGTATATATCTTGTACTTGAGTAAAAGTAGAAGTACCCAGGTCTTGTACTTGAGTTAAAGTAGAAGTACCAGAATGTAGGAACAATCCTGCAATCAAAATGTTCCTCAAATAAAAGTACAAAAGTATTCTCATCAAAATATAGTTAAAGTAGCGACAGTAAAAGTAGTCGTTGTGCAGATTTGTCCATTTCAGAATAATATATCTGATATGTTTTATAATGATTGATCATGAAAGTGTTCTCAAAGCTGGTAAAGGTGCAGCTAGTCTGAATGACTTTGTATACTGCAGGGTAGCTTGTGGATTTACTCCAGGTGGAACTAAAGTCTGATTCAACACTTGATTAGATTTCACATCATTCCTCCACATCCGTGAAGTAACTAAAGGGATTAATACATGTAGTGGAGGAAAAGTACACCATGTACCTCTGAACTGTAGTGGATTAGAAGTACAAAGTAGCAAAAGAAACATTGAAAAACTTAAATAAAGTACAAGTATCTCAAAATTGTACCCAAGTAGTACTTGAGTTTATGAACTTAGTTACTTTACACCAGTGGCTATAAAGATAGAAAGACTAAGCCTTGCACAGAGGCATGAAAATACATTTTCAAAATGCTCAACAGTGCTGCCAAAATGTTAAACTCACTGCTACACAATTAAAATAAATGCTTTTATATATATTTATATTAGATGTGACTCTTTGGCGTTTCTGTTATTATTGACACTGCTGCTTTAGTTGTTCTGACTGCTAAAATCATCTGTTATTCCTAATTTTAAAGCCGATATTCCATGGGGTCCGGGGCTCGGATCCTTGACACCTTTTCATACCTGATGAGTTTGCATCCCTGTATCTGTTATCACCGTATTATATACTGTAAATGAAAACGGCTTTAATCCCTCATGAAAGTCATAATATGGCATGTCCATTTTTGATTAGAAAACGCAATATGTCAGACATAGTTATTTTGATTGGCTAAATGTATTTTTACATTCTCAGTTAGCTTCAGGCCTCACTGAGGAGAAGTATTGAGGTAGAAAGCTGGTGAAGCCATTTCCTTATATTCTGTTTGCACAGATAATAAAGCTGGTTGGCAAGAAGGAAGTCATATTCATTCGACCACACAACACAACGCAGAGATACATGTGGCGTCAAACCAGAGAATGATTAGATAAATAGAGAACGGATATAATTTGTAAGTGAATTTATTCATATGTTTAATACATTCTGGCTAGGACAACCACACAAACGGCAGCAACTTTCCCTCTGCTTCATTCTTTTCTCCTGTTCAACAGGCTTATTATCTGATTACCAGCTCTGCACAGCGGACTTGTAACACTAGCAAGAGTGGAGATGGAGCATCAGAACCTGGAGAATACAGCAGCAACAACAACAACAACAACAAGGAACCATTTGAAGATAGGTAAATGTAAATATTACAGTAATAGTGTACTTTCATTGTGTGGGTTTAGTTAAATAGGTTGTAAGAGAGAGAGAGACTCCTGTCCCACCTCCCCATTTTATTTTGAGTTGTGCATTGTTATTTGTGCTTGATAAACATTCCACTTGAACTTTATATTTTAATGAACTTAGTAGTAATTATTGTCCTATATTTCTTTCCCATTTCACAGCTGCCTGCGCCTAGCAGCAAGAACCTCTATCTGTGCCTGCACCCAGGTCAAGATCCACCGTGGCTCAACGGCCTTCACCAGAGCCACCACCACCAAGGACCAGCATCACTACAGCAGCCTCCATCTGTGCCTGCCACAAGATTAAGATACACCTCGGTACAAAGGCCTCCACCACAGCCATCACGATCAACCCAGCCAGCAAAGAAGTCTCGCCTAGCACACCTCCCTCCCGCCGACACAGCCACCAGCAGCACATGCACCATCACCTACACAGCAGCCAGACCCACCGTCTTGGAAGACAGAGAAAGACCATGGCACTGCTCCCCCTGTCTTTACATTTATAATGAATATTGGTTGAGAAAGTTCTGATATTTTCAGGATTCGTACGGTCATTAAAAACCTGGAAAAGTCATGGAATGTAATATTTTTCACAAAGTTTTTGAAAAGTCATGGAAATACGCTCGGTCCTCGGTCTTTGAAGTGCATTTAGAGAAATGAGATGTCCTTCAACATGGCGCGCTAAAATTCATTTCCGGGTCACTACCGGAGGACCGAGGAGTCGAGGAGGGGGATTTGATGAAATGAGAAAGGGCCCCGGACACACATACACTCCCTGTCCAAGATATCAACACACACACACATACACTTCCTCTTTACCAAACGCAGTTAACGCACACACATGTCCTTTTCAAGGTTCTTTTTGGGGCCAATGTTTGATACTAATATATCTGTGTACAATGTTTGATTGTTTGAGAAAGAATAGTTTGTGGGAAACCTTCCCTTGGAAATTAAAGGAGTAGAATCCAGTGGAAGATAAGAAGTCACTCTCCTCCCCAAAAAGGTCCATATATACTGTTGTTTATTCATGTAAAATGCCCCCTGTTTCTGACTGGCTGGTCCCGATACCTGTATCGCACAGCAGCAGAGCTGGGAGTCCAGAGTACTCTGTAGAATTGTATTGTGTCTTTTTACCATTAAAATCAGATTATTGTTATAACTTTTATGCCGGTGTTTTGAACTCTTTCTCTCTTATTAATCTGACCAGGCTCATCTAACGGACGGCGCGGAGCAGAGCTGGGCTTTAAGCCACCACAACTGTGTCTGCTCCTACAACGGTCGGAGCATATATAGCGTTAGCTTAGCCAAGCTCCATTCAGGGAACAAGCATTCTAAAAGGTGTTTCGCCTGCCGTCTGTCTGCAGACTTGTCAAAGCATTAATTCATGGTTTTTACTAACCGGTATCAGTATGTTGTTACGTCGGCATCATTTAGAAACATGTATTACAATTTAATCACGGTAACATACGTTCATGTTGTTGTAGCTGTAGCTCCCGAGCCAGCGCGTCTTGTTTGAATGATGCGAGTAAACACAGCTGGCAGCCGCAGTGAAACTCGAGCGATGCGATAGGAGCGTTTAGAGCGAAGCGAATATTCGCATCGCGTCCGGTCTGAACGCAGCATTAAAGCGAGCTCCGCGCTGCACTGGAAATGCGCCATTACATCACCAGAAGTCCTAATTTAAGGGGTCATTTCTCCCAAAAAAAATTTTTTACTCACTCTATCAATAGCCCCACCAAAAATATGTTCCACCAGCCGCCACTGCACACACACACACACACCTCACTCCAGAACTAGAGTTGACAAACGTAAACCACCGTTCTCCTGAACGCACCGCGGCCACTCTCACGAGGGCCGCGTGCCCACGTATTAACGCTGTATTTCCCATTGCAACGGTGAAATGCATTAATCGGAGCCATTATACTAGGCAAGGTGTGTTTTCTGACAACAGCACGCCGGCAATAGCGTCTCTTGAACCCGCACAGTGCTTTGACAGCACTCGGTTTATTCCACTCACGTGCACACGCCCACCTGCTGGCTCCCTATACTGGGGTTTACAGCAGGGGCGGGGAGTGTAGGACAGTGTTTCTTCCTCTGGGAATGGTCAAGAAGCAGCTACGCTGCGACTAATCCTCATCCCGTGAGCAAGGAGATCGATCCAAAGAGCCCCTCCGTAAACACGGGGGCTCCCAGGAGATCAACACGATCCTCTTTGGAAAGTGCCACGCGGTGTGATATCCCAGGGACATCACACGGCGGGCAGCGGTGGCGGCCTGTGATGAAGTAGGGGCGACCCTACATCACGTGAAGCCACCGAGCACCGGTCCCTGGGGGAACCGGGCCTGGGGCAAGGCCCGTGGACCAAGCTACTTATTCGGCCTTGCGGCCCAATAATCGCTCTGACCTGGTGAGGCGGGGGCATCTCTCGCAATAAGTGAGTAGCCCACACATCCGCCGCCACGATCATCATCCAGGGAGAGTACAGCCCTGGGCGGTGGACTTCCATGGACGCCAGACCCGGAAGGAATGGCGAACGTGAATGGCACCGCCTCAGCCATATCCTGGTCCCCCAACCACTCGAAGCAAGGTGGTGGGGATCGGCGCCCGCTATTTCAACCAGGGCACGAAGGACAGGCCCGGGTCTCTAGCAGTGGCGACTCCCTGGAGGTATGATAACTCTTTCTTCTTCTTTCAAACGTCGCAGTCTCTAATGGAATCACTTCCGCTGCTGAAGAGAAAAGGATGATAGTCAGGAGGCGAGGCCTCCTTTTATACGGTGTGATGCGCGCGCATTCAGGTAGGCCCGTCCAGGGCCGGCTACGTCTATAGAAGTCTCAGTGGGAGAATGCTTGCGGGGTAAGAGAGTACCCATAGAGTCCAGTAGAGGGCGGAGCCTGTGAGAGATATAACAACCGGTTATGACCGAGAAATGATATCATGAAAGTTACGGTGCTTATTAAGCTTTTTAAAACGTATGTGGTAAGTTGTCAAAGTGCTTTGTTATGAACGTTCATCAGTATTATAATCAAAGAGAAATATGAACGTTAGTTTTCACTGAAATGATCAAATAAAGTCAACATTTCACAGTCTTTACTGAGCTGTGTGGGGTTTGTTCAACTTTTAAAAGATGTTTGAATGGTGATATACACAGTGATAGATGTTAAGGACTAACGTTTATAATAAATACATTTGGGTATTGATTTTAAGATCTTTTCATAGTTCATACAATCATGGTGTTTATTTCAACACATGATGTTTCAAAAGGAGAGACTTCATTTAGTTTGAATATTGCCTGAAGACAGTTGACGTAATTTCCATTGTGTGCACACCTAGACCGGACTTAAAGACAGACAGGTTTTTATTGTTTGGACTTAAAAGACGTTCCTCTGACCAACGCTGACCTCATTTTGTATGTTGATGGGTCTGCCTCTCGCGACCAAGGGGGCACTAATTTATTTGTTTGTTTTTTTTTGTTTTTTTTCCTGTTGTTTCAGATTCTGCTGTTCTCCGTTCTGGACCGCTTCCATGCCACCTCTCAGCACAGGCAGCAGAGCTCATCGCACTAACTGAAGCCTGCACGTTTGCAGAAGGCAAAACCGTGACTATTTACACTGACTCACGATATGCTTTCGGGGTAGTACACGATTTTGGGGATATTTGGAAGTGTAGACAATTTCTTAAATCTGATGGCAAACCAGTACTTAACCATGTGCTGGTTGCAGGCTTACTAGACGCCATTCTGCTCCCATCTGAGGTTGCAGTCTGTAAATGTGCCGCACACGCAAGCAGTACAGACCCAGTTTCCCTAGGAAATGCGTCTGCTGACTCAGCCGCAAAGGCCTGATTCCTCTCGCACCTCACGCACACTCATTTGTTAAAATCCCTGTCTCCTCCTTTACTGACAAAATGTCATCACTGACTTCCATGCAGCAGCTAGCTACGCCAGTTGAGAAGGCTCAATGGAAGGCTGCTGGGGCTGTTTTTGACCTAAAATCCAGCATCTGGGTTGGCCCAAAGACATTTTTTCCCTCATTTCGCTAAGTTGACACATGGGTGGGATCATGTGTCAAAAGGGGGGATGTTAGAGTCTATAAATCAGGAGTGGTTCACAAGGGGATTCACAGTAACAGCTCAAAAGCACTGTGAAGCATGCCTAATCTGCATCATGCAAAATTCTGGTAGACCAGTAAAGGTTACAGGACCCGGAGCACATCCACCTCCCACCAGGCCATTTGAGCACCTAATGCTGGATTTCATTGAGCTTAGCCCATCAGAGGGGAAGAAGCACTGCTTAGTGGTGGTCGACATGTGGTCCAAATGGGTTGAAGCTTTCCCAGTAAAAGCACAGACAGCAAATGCTGTGGCAAAGGCATTACTGAGGGAAATCATTCCTAGATGGGGACTACCAGACAAAATTTCTAGTGACAACGGTTCACATTTTGCTAATGAGGCCATTACGCAGATAGGAGAATACATGGGCATGGACATCAGAAAGCATTGTGCTTATCACCCACAGAGTGGGGGTGGGGTGGAAAGAGAGAACGGCACAATCAAAAACAAACTAGCAAAATGCTGTGCAGACACAGGTCTGTCATGGACACAAGCTCTGCCCATTGTGCTGATGTACATGAGGATGCGGAAAAGAACACGGAGTCAACTCAGCCCATTTGAAATCCTTTTTGGGGCACCTCCACAGATTGGACTCAAGGCTCCAGGATTTCCTCTTCCCTCCACAACTTTGTGTGAGGATGCTATGTTGTCATATTGTGTTAACCTATCATCCACTTTAGCAGACATCCGACGTCAGGTAGCCGCAGCCTTGCCTACCCCTGCCACTGGTCCGCTTCACCGCCTTCAACCGGGCGACTTCGTGCTGGTCAAGGATTTCCGGAGAAAGAGCTGGAAATCCAATCGTTGGCAAGGTCCCTACCAGGTGCTTCTCGTCACCCAGACAGCGGTCAAGGTCGCCGAGAGAGCTACATGGGTCCACGCCAGCCACTGCAAGGTCGTGGTCACAGGAAAGGAGAAACGATAGAAACAGATGACAACAAGTGACATATCCAAGTCACCAACAGATGACAACAAGTGACATGTCCAAGTCACCAACAGATGACAACAAGTGACATGTCCAAGTCACCAACAGATGACAACAAGTGACATATCCAAGTCACCAACAGATGACAACAAGTGACGTGTCCGAGTCACCAACAGATGACAGCAAGTGACGTGTCCAAGTCACCAACAGATGACAGCAAGTGACGTGTCCGAGTCACCACCAGATGACAGCAAGTGACGTGTCCGAGTCACCACCAGATGACAGCAAGTGACGTGTCCGAGTCACCACCAGCACCACACTTGCACTACATACACCAAAACACACTATACACAAGGTGTCACGAGCGAGTGCCAGCTGAGCGGTTCCATATGCTCTCTGGTTCCTCGTTTGTGTTATCAGTGTGCGAAGTCTGACGGTCCGGGTCACGAAATCGACCGAGAGAATACACACACACACTCCATGGAACATTTCCCCCTCGTGATGAGGGCTCGCCTGGAGAGACGACAACGCAACCGTGAGCAATGTGAATGCTACTGGAGAGCCTGGACACTCATAGAATGGTTCCTCTGCATACTTGCCATGATAGTTGTGTTAGGACTAGTCCTATATTTTATGTATCCATTTCAGCACACAGCATGTTAGCCAAAATCGAGGTATCTAAGAGGTACATGGGGAAAGCAGGGCGAACCACATTTATTTTATTTTGTTGTCTGTATGTATCCGGCGCCGACCCGTGTGGCACATTTTACATAGACATCGCGCCCAAAACTCAGACCCGGAAAAACGTAAGCAACCTTTGACGCCACTATTGACATCCATAGGTACATCTACATTTAATCTATACATAGGCGATAACGACCATAGCAACATTGATGTGGGTCAGACCAGTAGTGGGATCACCGGTAACGTCTGGTGGCACACTCTGAGATCATTCTTGCAGGCCTCAGGACAAAATGGGTCATGTTATGCATGCACCCTTTTCCCCCAGGACTCATCAATGTCCGTGCCAGTTCGTCCGCGCTCTCTGACCCAGGTTGAACACCTCTGCGCGTTTATGGCTCTGACGAGGCCCATCAAGGGTGAAGACAGCGTAACCGAGTGGCGTTATGCTAGGCAGCTTCCCCCACCATGCAGCAATCGATCTGACTCCTCTTTGCGTGCATCCACGCTTGACACCACATACGCAAAGTACCAACCCGTCAGCCATGTGCACCCTAGT
This sequence comes from Pseudochaenichthys georgianus, assembly GCF_902827115.2. Taxonomy (NCBI): domain Eukaryota; kingdom Metazoa; phylum Chordata; class Actinopteri; order Perciformes; family Channichthyidae; genus Pseudochaenichthys; species Pseudochaenichthys georgianus. The sequence goes on along the minus strand of NC_047521.1, from coordinate 8,527,662 downwards.
CATTTGAGAGGGATGAAACACAACCTCTGCATCCAGAGAGTTTACCACAAAACGTCTCTTACACCACATTATTTCTTCCTAGGCACTACTACTGGTTGTACTCGCATCCTACGGAACACATGCGGTGACGGTGCTCACAAAATCTCGTATTGTCACATATCTGGTGCCCCTGAGAGAATCCTTTCTAACGTAGCATTCCCTGATGTTAAACATATTTCCCTCCAACTGGCGTGGCCCAGTGATTCTGGGTTTAGCGCGCCAGAAGATTACGTTTGGTTGTGCGGCAACAAGCTCTATCAAGTTCTGGCTCCCCTTTGGATAGGGACATGCACTCTAGTGGATTTGAATCCAGCAGTCACTGTACTCACGTCCTTAATGCACACGACACATCATTACCCAGAGTTCCAACACCCCGACCACCACAAGGTAAAAAGAGATATGACGTCCGCTGGAGCTAAATTCATGGGTGGCCTGTTCCCATGGTGGGGTACAGTAAACAATGCCCATAAAATAGATACCTTACACGTCCGGCTAGAGAATCTGACTTATGAGACGACTCAAGGCTTCCAGGCATTGACCCCATTCATAATAGCCTCTAGGAACATGCTCATGCAGCATCAATTCGCTCTTGACCTTTTGTTCGCCTCAAAGGGTGGCCTGTGTCATGTGATCGGTGACTCCTGTTGCACTTACATTCCCGACGCCACCAAGAACATCACTGACACCGTGCTGCATCTTAACAACCTGTTAGCTTTCGTTCAGTATACTACTATTCCATTACAAGACAATCCTTTGCGCCACAGTGAGATAGATCAGCTAGAATCAGAAGAGTCTGATTCCGATTCATCAATATAATCATGTGTGTATCTCCTCTCTTATGCTTACATTATATTGGAGTCTGTCCTCCACAAAAACAGCCAGTTTTCTATGATATATTTGTGATGTGTTTACTTAAACCAGCGATGGAGTGTATTCATTGATGTGTTATATCAGTCTATCCTATCATTTGTTTTTTTCTATTGATCAAGTATGATCAAAAGGGGGGAATGTAGTGGAAAATTTCATTATTATCATTCTTATTATTATCCTTATTATGTCTTTCATATGTTTAAACCAAATGCTTCTTATTTCCTCTTGTTGTGCTTTTACCATTATTATTCTATTATATTCTCTTATGAGTTTCCCAGTCTCTGCAAGGCCACAGCTGTTTCAGCAGACTGGGAGACTCATACACAGTCACACAAAGTTCCGTTATGCTATCTGCAAGGCCAAACGGTGTCTCATCAACAATCTGACTGTGTGAACCCAGATTGTTCTCTTTCCCACTCCTTTTTCTATATAACCTTTGCTTTTCCATTGTTCTGCGCACTCTCGGGCAGACTTTCCATACTCTGCCCGACCGGTGACAATATATTATTATGTCGTGTATTTGAAGCTTCAAATAAATAACCAAAAGACAGCTTTGCTTGATTCACCATTTATTTGTTTTATCATTTGACTTGTACTCTCCAGAGCCGTGTTTGGGAGCCAGATTTCCATAACACTCATCTCTTTCGACTCCACTTCGAGTGATAGAACTATTAACAAAGAACTTATAAAGGACTGGCTTATCTAAAGCCAGTTGAGTAGCACTTGAAATGTTTTTGCTCTATGAAACCTGATGTACTTATATGATTCTGTTTTATTCCAGTTTGTATCTTGTTGGTTGAACGCACTCATTGTAAGTCGCTTTGGATAAAAGCGTCAGCTAAATGCAATGTAATGTAATGTATTGTGCTGTCCTTCTCACTGTATTAGTGTGGCCGGGAATCCGAATCTTTTAATATAAATTTGATGTTTTCTGTTACACTTGCTTTAAAAGTAGCATAATTCATTATATCAAACCTTGGAAAGTATCTAGATATCCCTGCCCTAATGCCAAAGTAACTGGCAACTGAATATGTGTCGCCGTTTGATGTCTATGTCTGGACCGCTGCGTAAAAAGGAGGGTTTCTGCCCCATTACTTATCTTCTTACTTCTATAAGAATAAAACACGGAGGACGGAGATCTCTTTTTCTCCCCCTCTTCTGACAGCCCAGCAGCTGATCTCAAAGCACGCTCCCCTCTCCTGCAGGGGGGCGTGGTCAGCTGCAGCTCACAGAATCAGCCCCCTGCAAAAACAGCGCTGGAAAGAGCAAATGGAGCGAAATGAGGCCTTGGCTGAAATGCAGGATCTGTTTGGTATTTTGAAAAAATATATATATTTATATACTTTATATAGATATGGCCCTACAATATATTGTTCAAATATAGCATGATATGTCCCCTTTAAATACAAGATCTGAGTACTGAGGTGGGCTCTGCAGATACGTTTAACAAACATGTTTGAAGACATACAGTACTCTACTTGGATGAATCAACGTTTACTAAATTATTTTTTTCCCCTTTCTTTTATTTCTTGCCATAATAACAAATAAGACACTTGGGATGTACCCCATGTCAATGCAAGGAATGAAGGGATGTTGGAAAAACCTAACTCTATTATCAAAGAACCAAGGTTATGTTCAGGAAGGGTTCGTTTTTTTTTTTTCTCAAATTTGCATAAACGTTCCTGGAAACCATAAGAAATGTCTATCTTGGTGGTGATAACCACAGGGACTCTACTTGTGCTATGCATGGCCATAAGACATCCAGCCAGTAAAACCTTTCAAAAGAACAAATCTCAATACTTAGACACGGCCTAAGAAGTGACCATACTCCTCGTGGAATAAGCCTTTAAACCATAAGGGCGGCCGCAAACCCTTAATGACATAAGCCAGAGAAATGGCCTCCACACTTCCTGTTCTGAGAAGAAAGGAGGCGGGTACATAATTGAAACTGTATGCTGACCCCTCCCATATAGGCACAAAAGCTGGATTGGGCCTCTTTCAGACCATAGCAAGAACTTGGGCTTACTGCTAGCAGGAAGGGTGGATGTTAGAAGTCTGTAAGTCACTATAACTCTTACCCACATGACGGTAGGATAGGTCGTTCACAACAGATCTCGTCCCACATTGCAGTTCATCAGTGTTCAGCTGTCGGCCAATCTCTGCTAGGATTTAAGTCTAGTCAAGCAGATTCATTGCAAGAGAGCACACTGATTGGTGCATACTACTACGTACTGTTAAAAAGGAAGGTGGAAAAGGCTTACAAATCTGTTAGGCAGTAAGATTTAGAGGAACCTAATAGAGAGCAATCGTGTTGGCGCAGGTCAGATGCAACAGAAGGCTCAACTGCTATCTTTTTTTTGCAGGCATAGTTTGGATGGTGGTTGGGCTGATGAGGCCCTCCTACCATCACACACATCTCTTTAAACCTCTTCAGCCACTGTTTCACCAAGGTGAAGGCAGCCCGTTTGCAGAATTCATAAAAGATGTTGTCCACTGGAGAAGCAGCATCAGATGGACTGGGGGTATGGAAAAGTTGGAGGCACCCTCCTCATCCTCCATGTCAAGGTCAGAGTTGGCATTACTCTCTGCGTCCTAAAAGCCCAGCTCTACTTTGATGACGACGCTGAAGTTGGCTTCCGATTCAGAGCATCCGATTCGGCAGTTAAGGGGAAAGTTAAAAGACATTTAATTTACAGTGCTGAGCGAACAATCCTTCGTGTTTGAACCTCTTAAATCGCTGCATAGCCGATTTATTTGGACTGGATTATCCCAGAGAGTCTAAAGATTCTTTATAACACAGTTTGAGATTTGTGAAACCTTAATTCTATTTGTGAAAATTAAGATTTCAGACATACACTCACTGTACCGAAAATAAATACCTCACGATGTCGATCTAATTATGAACTTGCTTTACTTTCACGGAACACATTTGCTGATAACAAACAAATGTAACAAAGTAACATATTTACCAACACATGTTCTACGCCACTATACTTACATTTAAATGTGTGCTGCGTCGGTTCAGCAATTCTCCGCAAGGGTTTTTGAAATTGGTCCGTGCGCAAAGCATTGTGGGGATTTTAAGGACGCGAAGTCTACCCATGTGCAGCCTCGAAATTTCCCCCAAACCAAGGACGCGGCCTCGGTGGAATTCCAAGTATGCTGGAGATTGGAACAGTCCTTCGGCGGCACTCGATGACGTAGCATCCTTGAAATATTGGCTTGGAAGCCAGAATCTTCGAGATTGAGAAACGGCCGGTGAGTGCAAAGGAGCTAAATATATACATATTGTTGTCTTACCAGGTACCATGTCACAACGCATTAGCCTGTCTGTCAGTAGGGCTAGCAAACAGGGTTAGAAGATTGCTGGCTCAACTCTTACTACACAGCTTCGCTAACAAATTAATGTTAACCCACATTTGGTAGATACATCGTTACACATTAGCTGGAGAGTATACTGTCACACAGAATTGGTCAACCTAACCCGTTTCAAGGAAAATGTCAAATGAGTCACTGTACACTACAGAGTTTAGAGTAAGTCAACAAACTGCACAAACACAGTATTTAAAAAAAAAAAAAGTTGTAGTTCTTTATTTGAAGCAAACACCGTGGGTTACATTGAGCCTTGTAGAGTAGATTAGTGCACCAAAGAAACGCTATTACCGCAGGTCAACTTGTGTATCGTGACACAGACCCAGAGCCTCTAGTCTACCTCACTAACTGACATTTTCTGAAAGTCTTCCATCTTAAAACTCAAAATATTAAGTATTACAACACTAAAAGATTTCATTGCATACCACAATCAACATAAAATGGCAAGGCACGAGAATTATCGTGTTTTTTCGTACAAATATATACACATGGGATTCATGTTAATAGAAATGAGTGGACAGGAAAGTGAGCATGAGCAGCCAGTGTCAATGTGCATTTACTTCTGAGACTGGTAGCCGATACACCCATTCTTTTTTGTCAAATCCAACCTTGGTCATACAGTCATTACATTGTCCAAGTTTATTTAGTCTGGAGTAAAAAGTCTGTAGTATTTATAATGCTCTAGTCCACATTCAGAATTCGGAACTGGTAAAACAACTAGCTTGGCTAATATTAGCTGGAGTTGAGAGTTGACTTTAAATACTACAAAAAACAAAACTGCATAAAAAACAATACTAATGTTTGCTTATTAGAGCATTCGTTTTAGTTCTTTCTGATGTGTCGGTGTGTTGAGATCAAACTGTTAAACATAATTTATACTCCTATTCTCCATTGAACATGCAGACCACACCCTTCTTCGTTACTTTTTTGACATTAATTTTGTCATTCTTTCCCTGTTTTATGTACATTTTATATCCATTTTTTGTATGAAAGGTGCTTTACAAACAAATGTCATGATCAATCATTAAATACATTTTGTACTGACATATCATATGACAGATAAAACATGCAGGATAAATATTCCCGCATTAAAATGTAGAAACAGTAAAAATACATTTACTGAACTTTTCTCAGCTGGGTTAAGAGAACAGTTCCTCTTTCAAACGGTAGTAGCACCCTTCTTTGGCCATGAGTTGTTCGTGGGTCCCTTCTTCTACTACGGCTCCCTTCTCGATGAAGATGATGTGATCTGCCTTCTCCACAGTCTTCAGCTGATGAGTCACCACCAGGACAGTCCGACCGCAGGTCAGAACCTCCTGCAGCACCTGAGACACAACCCAACAAAGGAATACCACGTTACACCTGGGAATTCCAGCATTACAGAAAGATGGCGGATAAAAGTAAATGTTGTGTTGAGGATGGGTTGCAGATACATTTTTTTCTCCAATAATTTGCAATACATTACAACAAAATAAAAAATTCAGGTAAAGCAATATGGACGTGGATTAAGGGTCCTGAAACACCAAACTGACTCCAGAGATTTAGGGGCAACACGTTGAAGATTTGAACACACTGCAAAGACTTCAGCCAACAGGCAACTATTGCGTACGTTCTGCGCCTGCATGAGAGGAAATAACCCTCCTTCTCAGCAGGCGGCGGTAGTCTGTACTCTCATCAATCAAAAAGGGAAACCGGAAAACATAGGATATTAAGTAAATGAGTGGTTGTTATTCTACAGCAATTGCCCACCATTTTCAGACCACTATCATCACTTCAACATTACAGATGGCTTTGTTTTTATAACACATATTTGTGTATTGGAATGATCAGATGTGATAACTATGTGTGTGCTCTCTCGGTTTCACTCATTTGTTTGTTTTCCTTCCATCAGTTTCTTGATGACAGGCTTGGCTGCCAATTTAACATGTTGGAATCTGCCGTCGTGGGTTGGGGAGCCTTAAGGGGATATGAATACTATGGAAGGAACACATAGTTAGCAAATCATTACAAAGAGAATAGAGAGATGGTCACAGTTATAAGTGGAATTGAACACATTTACTCAAAATGTAATTCATTTCTTCTATAAAAAGGGCAAGTCATCCTAAGAACCATTCAAATTAAAATAAAAACTTCAAATCTGGCCTCGCTTTGCAACACACCTTTGAGTTAGGTCTTTACATCACTAAATCAGAATTCTGAGACATGAAGTACAATTATAAGGGTGTTTGGTTTCGGAAAGTATACTCAAAAGAATATCGAGTGCTCCTGTGGTGATGGATGTCATTAGAGGTATTTATTGTATTTGACTTACAGCATGCTGCACATCAACATCCAGTTTGCTGGTGGCCTCGTCCAGTATGATGACCTGCGGCTCCCGGACCAGAGCTCTGATGATGGCCAGGCTCTGCTTCTGTCCGTCTGACAGCTTACCACCACATTCCCCTATATCTGTAGAGACCAAACACAGACTTTAGGATTATGCAGATAATACAAATGTACTTAAAAAAATTCAATATCACATCACATGCTAGGATCAGGTTAATGCTTAACTACTTTCAAATCATATATCTTGTTGTTTCCATCACACAGTGCATCTCCCCAGATTTACACACTCTGTATTTTCTGTGTCTGTTACACAGCAGCTGTTTTACCCCTATACATACTTAATATTTATCCTACATTGTCAATGTAAGCTAATTTGTGTTTATAAATAATAACATAAAAATAAAGCAGTCACATAATAAAAAAGAAAAATGAAAATCCTGTGCCCCATCATTCTGTCCTCATAATATAATGCAATTACAGTTCATAGAAATGCTGATCCTGCAATAAGCGGACAATTTAAATAACAAAAATGACATAATGTATCTTAGGGGCATTAAGTTGACAAAAAACAACAACATGACAAACGCATTAGACCTATAACTCCACCCCGTATAGGATGGTATTGAAAACCAAGTAAAATTGTATATGTACTATTCAGATCTAATTGATCCGATAAAAGACTTCTATGTTAAGTATTAAATCTACTAAATATCTTTCCAAACTTCTGTACCTGTGTCATATTTGTTCTTGAGTTCAGAGATGAAGTGGTCTGCATTGGCCTTCTTTGCAGCTTCCTTCACCCTCTCTAAGGTGCAGTTATTCAGGCCGTACTCAATGTTGTACCTCAGAGAACCAGAAAACAGCACGGGGTCCTGGGATACCAGGGCCATCTAAAAAAAAAAGCATATTGACTTACAAACTATTGAAAGTAAAGTGTTGGTGGACGCACATTCACCAAATACAATATTCTCATGAATGTATAATTGAAAAGCAAAGTAAAAAAAACACTTTTTAATCTCCAAATAAATCAAACTACCTCAAATACCTTATTTGTTTTGTGTAATTAGCAGATATTACCCTGACAAAACACTGGCTCACTTAAGGTGGATTGACCTTTAAGGTGGTCCATCTTACATAATTTAAAGGTCACCTATTATGCTATATTTGCTATATCTATACAAAACATGTCTGAAGGGTTTTGCTCAAAATACCAAACAGATCACCCATTGTAGCCATGCCTCATACCCCTCTATTTCAGCCCTGTTACAAAAGTGCTGATTCTTGGTCTGTAGCTTCCAATGTGACCCGAGCTGCTGAGGCTATGCACCCTTTCCGCATGCAAGCAGTGAGCTCTGTGAAAAGAACAGTAGGCTGCTCTGCCGGCAGAGACTCAGCCAAATGCTGCCGTGATTAAATGCCAAATCATGTTCCAAACCACATCAAGCATTATTTCTGAGTATGGAGCTCAGATGCTTTCACTCTCTTGCGGGTTTACCACAAGGTGAGTACCTTTTATATCTGTCTTTTTTACACATACTCTCTCCAGTACAGCATTAGCTCTGAGTGTTAGCGATGCTTGCTAATGTAAACACAGACCATATTACTTCCAAAACATGTCGCTCATTGTTTCTGATACAGCCAAGTTTCTGATAGAGGACAATAGGTTCAGTCGTGGGTGGAACGTTGCCAGGAGTTCAACGTAAAGCCAGCCCACATTTGAGTAATGTCGTCATGACCGCAGCAAATCTGGATGAGCTCCGTTGTACCCCCATTTTTAGAGATGTGGGTAAGGAGGAAAAGAGAGAGGGTTGTATTTTCTGATTCTCCTTACACACCGGGGACACATATTTATGTATAAAACACATCAAAAAGTGCATTTTGCATAATAGGTGACCTTTAAGTAACAAGCTACTCCACTGCACTTGACCCGGCATCTGGTGGTGCAACTGTTGAGTCATGTCTGACATCTAGTGGTACCATATGGTATACCGGTCCAGCGTTCAACTTTAAACCAGTTTAAATATTTTGACACAGAACAAACTCTACAGTCTACACAAAAAAGGAAACATGTAGAAAATATAAGCATTCCCCCATAATTGATTTTCTGCAGGGATCTAGCCTCCTTTCAGTGAGACAGCAGTACCTTTTGATGGAAGTATTTGTGATTGTAATGATGCAGAGGTTGTCCGTCCAGCAGGATCTGCCCCTCTTCAGGTTCGTACAGCCTCTTCAGGAGGCTGACACAGGAAGTCTTCCCGCCTCCAGAGGGACCCACCAGAGCTGTCATCTTCCCTGGCTTAAGCTCCATAGAAACTTTCTGTGCAGAACATGTTACTCATGATCAGAACTCATGTTTAACCCCATTAGAAATGATATATGATGTTGTAGGACACACAGTACCTTCAGAGCTGGTTCCACGTCAGGAGATGAGGGATATTTGAAGGTCACATTTTGGAAAACAATTCTTCCCTCCAGCCTCTCAGGAGCTAACTCTCCCTCCTTCTTACACTTTGGTGTTCGGTCAAGATAACTGAACACTTTGGAGATGACTCCGACTGTGGACATCGTCTCTCCATAGCAATACATGATCTCCTGTGGCAAAAATAATCAACAGCAGGTATGATTTATTGAACTCAAACACATGGGAGAGATTCGGAATGGGGACATATTTTTAACTCAGCCCACCTTTAAATTGGTTGACATGGGCTCCTGGTACAGGAAGAAGGACACAAGACTTCCAATAGTGAGGTCACCTGACAATATGAGGCTGCGGGCCTGTACCAGCATGAGTATCTTTATTCCCAGACTCACCACCTACATGGAAGCAGAGAGAGGAATTACTCACATTGTACCTCCAACTAAAAGTCTTTTTTTACATTATTGGAGCAGTACATTTATACGGAAGACAAATCCTGCCAGGAAAATAAAAAAGAAGTAAAATGTGTTTATATATGATAAAAACACTAATATCAAACATATCAAGTCAAGATTCGACATTAATATCTCCTAGTTTCACATATATCTCATAATGTGGACATGTTTAAGTTATTTTATAAGTTATTTTCTTAAAATGTTGACGTAGTGATATAAAAAATGTTAGTTATTAATGTGACTATCTCAACATTTGGAATTTATATTTTATGTTATTACGAGAGTCAGGTCCAACATTTACTGCTGAGTCTTTCGTAGTTTTGACCTAAAATGTGTAAAAATTATCTTAAAATGTCCTCTTATTATTTATAGTTAGTCCTAAGTATACTATAATCATTAACTATGTAAATAAATAAAAAAGGACTATTATTGAGTAATAATCTTCTATGACTCAAAAAGTCGAATTATTCACTAAAAATAGTATCTACTGACTATGCATCATTTTATTTATATAATAATAATACTTCATATTTTGTATTCTTTTCCTGGTAGAAATGGGTCTCCATACAATGAGTTAAGACCTCAACATGTGCTCTTGTGCTCATGATCTATGAATGATGGCTGTTCCCACCCTCCGTATCAACAGGAAGACTGCGCTGTAGATTCCTGTACTTCTCTTCACGGCGCACATCACGTCCAGAGCCTCATTGTACCTCCTCAGCTCGTCTTTCTCCGCCCTGAAACTGCGGACCGTGTGAATCCCGCTGATTGTTTGGAAAGCCAGGTCTTTGTTCTGAGCGTGGCACTCCTGGATCTGGTCTTTCAGGTCCTGTTTTAGAAAGACTAATTCAGTAACACTAAAATACACATGAGCAGACAGATGTCATCATAACAGGTTCAGAATCCTGTTACTCTTACAAACAAAAGCAATTTACTCTGAGCCTCTTGGGGGAAAATCAAAGGGGTGCTTCTAAATCTGGCAGAGCTTGCATTATTGATGCCAGATTTAGCACCCAACGCTGTAACTTCGGCCAGAATGGTCAACATTTGACAAAAATCCCACTGGTGTGAGTTTGAGTTATTCTCCTTTAGTTTAAGCAAACAAAAGCATTTTTTTCTGGATTGTATAAAATGGCAGGGGGGCTTCTAAATCTGGCGGAGCTGGTTAATGCTACACGATTTGGCCTCCCCCCTGTAACTTTGGACAGGATGAGGATAGTGGAAGTGGGCCACAGCCACGTGAATGTTGATTGATTGACATTTGACACAGGCAATGGTGATAGACCTCTCTTGCTTTCTACACAGCCATTGGATAAAAGACAAGTTTTAAAGGACAATTGTCAATCAAATGCGGGACATCATCTGAATTTGTAGGTCCCGGGACAAAGCAAGACTTCTGGTCACTCTAACCGGATGTGTAACATGCAATATTTATTTTTCCTTACGATATTTTTTCGTCGTGTGAGGTGTACAATGGAGGAAAAAAATCTATATAAACAGAAAATGTGGCTATGTTTTAAATGTAATTCTTTATGATAACTTTCCAGAGATAGTTGGATTAAATTCAATCTGATGTATAAACTGAGAAATTCATCTTTTATAACCTATTAACTATAGCCATACTTTGAGCTGATTGGTTGGATACATTTTTTAAAAGGGATTTCCCGCCCCAAAAGCAGATTTATTTGTGTCACACCATACATACAAAATCCAAGTAGTCATTAATTCAATCCCATCTGGGAATTACTCACCAAATACATTTGTATTAATTAGAGCTCTACTTACTGGTTGAAAAGTACTATTATACTTTGTTAAAAGCTGAGTTAAGAGCAGAAGGACCAAACTACTGATTGATTAGAAACAATGAACGTGGAAACACGAAATAACAACCAATCAAACAAAGAAACCACTATGATAACTAGAAAATGCATTTCCTGCAGAAAATGCGTGCGAATGCTGTAAACTGTGAACATTTATGGCTGAATTTAGCTGAAAATGCAGAAAAAGCTGAATGTGTTATTAGCTGAATGGTAGCTGCTTTTAGCTACAAACATGCAGAAAAAGCTTAATATTTCAAAGAAAAGGTTTAAAAAAGGTATAAACAACAACATGTATAGCCTTGATGTCCTGAAATAGCTGAATAATGTAATAGTTGAATGGTTTCTGAAGCTGAAAATAGGCTGAAGGAGTTAAATATCAGATGTAAGTAGTAGTGAATGAATTTGTATTAAGATGAGAAAAGAAAGTAAAAAGGCTTGGGAAAGCAGCAGAATATTTTAACTGCAAACTTTTGAACTAACTTGATGGTGAATGATCTGTCGCCATGGCAATGGCATTTGATGACATCCCATAATACGCTTAGATGTGTTGATGGCTGCATCGTTACCAAACCTTTGAAGTTTTGGGCCATTTCGAGCATTTTCACTGAAGTTATGAGAAAACCGTGTTTCATGGTGAGCATTGTGTTGCCATGGCAACGGCATTTGAAGAAATCTCAAAACTGTCACTTAGATGTCTTCACGGCCGTACTGTTAGCACGCATGTGAAGTTTGAGCACTTTTTGAACATTTTCATAGGAGTTACAGCATTACATTAGGAGGTTACATTACTCTCTCTCTTCTCTTGATCGCCCTTTCTCTCTTCGCTTGATCATTCATCATCATCGGTGTGTGTCTGTGTGAGAGAGAGAGTGTGTGTGTGTCTTTGTGTGAGAGAGAGAGCGTGTGTGTCTCTGTGTGAGAGAGAGATATGTGTGTGTGTCTGTGTGTGAGAGAGAGAGAGAGTGTGTGTGTCTGTATGTGTGTGAGAGAGAGGGAGTGTGTCTGTTTGTGAGAGAGTGTGTGTGTGTCTGTGTTAGAGAGAGCGAGTGTGTGTGTGTGTGTGTGTGTGTGTGTGTGTGTGTGTGTGTGTGTGTGTGTGTGTGTGTGTGTGTGAGAGAGTCTGTGTGAGAGAGAGAGTCTGTGTGTCAGAGTGTGTGTGTGTGTGTGTGTGTGTGTGTGTGTGTGTGTGTGTGTGTGTGTGTGTGTGTGTGTGTGTGTGTGTGTGTGTGTGAGTGAGTGAGTGAGAGTTTGTGTGTGTGAGGTAACTGCTAGAATCCACTTCAAGACAATGGTACTTGCGTACCATGCTGCGAATGGATCTGGCCCTTCCTACATCCAGGACATGGTTAAACCGTACACCCCAGCACGTGCACTCCGCTCTGCATCAGCCAAACAGCTCGCTGCACCCTCGCTGCGAGGGGGACCCAAGTTCCCATCAGCAAAAACACGTGGGTTTGCTATCCTGGCTCCAAGATGGTGGAATGAGCTCCCCATTGACATCAGGACAGCAGAAAGCTTACACACCTTCCGGCGCAGACTGAAAACTCATCTCTTTCGACTCCACTTCGAGCGATAGAACTATTAACAAAGCACTTATATACTAATAAAGGACTGGCTTACCTAAAGCCAGTTGAGTAGCACTTGAAATGTTTTTGCTCTATGAAACCTGATGTACTTATATGATTCTGTTTTCTTCAAGTTTATATTTTGTTGGTCGAACGCACTTATTGTACGTCTCTTTGGATAAAAGCGTCAGCTAAATGCAATGTAATGTAATGTAATGTAATGTGAGAGAGAGAGAGAGTGTGTATGTTTGTGTGTGAGAGAGTGTGTGTGTGTGTGTGTGTGTGTGCACGCACGTGTGCGTGTGTGTGTTCGAGAGTGTGTATGTGTGTGTCTGTTTGAGAGTGTGTGTGTGTCTGTGTTTGAGAGAGAGTGTATGTGTGTGTGTGTGTGTGTATGTGTGTGTGTGTGTGTGTGTGTGTGTGTGTGTGTGTGTGTGTGTGTGTGTGTGTGAGAGAGAGAGAGAGAGAGAGAGAGAGAGGGAGTATGCTCTGATTGTGAAGGAAATATTTAATGGGATCTGTGCATGGGAGACTGTTAGTGTTTTCTCTTCTTGTCTGCTGTTTGTAATTTGAACAGGGCAAAGGCCAAAAGGCCCTGCCTTCCTGTGGGGGAAGTGTGGACCATGCGCAGATGGCTTTAACAGACCAGTCCTTTGTCTTTAACATGTCTGGTATCGATTAGGATGGAAAGCGCGCGAATATAGGCCACTCCTATATACTCTGTGTAGATCTGCACTGTGCTTCTGTATATTCCTTAGTGTTGACTGGGTCTCTTCATGATGAAAGTTGTGTAAGATATCTTGTGAACGCTCCCGGCCGTGTGACTCTCAATACATTTCAGTGGATGATTAAGCAGTTTCCAGTTTTCCATTCTTTCATCACATTGCTGATCAGAAGTTTCTTTCACACATTGGCGTCACGACAGGATACCAAGAGATCTTCAGAGGCTGGTAAGTACATTTCTATTTTGAGATTGGCTTGCCAGTATCTGTGATTGACGGTATTATAAATTACCTGAAAGAACTGAGCTGCTGCAATTTTTTTTGGTTTCTCTACTCGCTTACATTCGGAGGATTAATAATAACCTTGGAAATCGGTGTCAAAAGGGGACGTTGTCCTGGCCGATTTACCCCGTAGTTGTTGCTGGGGCATGTGCTTACAGAACAAACACGGCCCATGTAAAAACAATGAGAATATTTGGGGCTAATAAATAACCTCGGAATATCGACTTTCATTGATTTCCTCTGTGTGTGATTCTCGGAATTAAATCACCGGACAATTACACAGCAAATATTCGGAGAGACCTTGAAAGAGAGCATCAGTAAAGTGGAGTTTCTGCATTAGAAGCAATGTGATAGATTTGTATTGAAACAAATCGCCGAATTCAGGAGATTTCAGAGGATACATTTCCTAAATCAACAGCATTTCTGCTGAGTTGCCGACTCTCCCCCCCCTGTGGAGAGATGCATGCAGACAAAGAGAGAGGAATAGCAAATAGTCATTATTTCCGCGATTATTGCCATTTTTGAACTAAAGAAAGTGGTTAAACGTGGTATGAGAATGTCATATATGGATTGCTAAATACAAGATTATGAGTAAGAAGGCACTCATAATTAAACAGATATTTCTCTAACCCCCTCTGAAAGTCTCCCTAATTCGGATTACAACTAAGCTGGAAGAGTGTTTTTGTCACGCTGATGGTTGTTGAGAGTTTATGTTTGTTTGTCTAATTGCAGTGTTTGTTTTATTGTACTAACCGTTAAACATGGGTAATACTGTCTCCACAAACGATTCGGTTGGTAAGAGGACAAATAATTCACGCACCAACACACTTCCAAAAAATCCTATTACAGACAGCCATTACACTCACATGTTTTCCCCCAATATGCCGTCTGGAATTGTTGGAAGAAGCTTGGATTGGACTAAAGTTATGCCGTTCACCTCGTTACTTTGTGAACACTCACAGCAGAATAGTCAGAAAGGAAAGATTCTGTTTGATTGGCCGTTAACTGGTACTTTTGACATGGCCGTGTTGTGGCAGGCATTCAAATTAATTGAACATGAGGCGAATTGCTCGTACATGAAGGAATGTGTTAAAGCTTGGATGACTATTGCATGAGCGGAAAAATTATGATGAGCGGAAAAATGAAAAATCAGTTGGCACCGAGCGAGGCTCCATTGAGCTCAAAGCTCTGATTGATAGGGTTTCGAAAATGCGCAGTGAATTGTCATTTGCTTAGCCTAGAGGATGCTTTTGATGTTAAATCAGAGAACATGTCCAGAATTAAGGAAAGACATGGAAAGGACATTGCAGCCATTGCGAAATCAGTTATGTACGATTGGCTGAAAAGACAAGGGAAATCTCCCAGCACAGCTCAGCTAATTTCCATTTGAACAGACGCTGGGCTGCTGGAGGAAAAGCAGGCTGTAGCTCTCTGTACACAAATAATTCCCGCGATAGGACTCTCAAATTCTGGGGCAAGAAACTCCGATGATGATCTATTAATGTCAGCTGCAGCTATCATGAATCAAAATGGGTTGACATATCAGGCAGGACAGTATAGACAACAAGAAAGTGAGCAGCAGGAACACAGTGCAGCGGACAGTGGAGAGGAAATGCCAGATAGCAGCCCATTACACACCCCGACTTCTGGCTCCGCAACGAAAATGTTACACAATCCAAACACGCCGTACGGCACCAGTTTTAACAACTATGTCCCGCATAGAATTATCACAAGACTGCAAACATCTCAGGATAATAATTCTGCTGAAGCTGTGACCTCACACTAGTGTTAATTTCGTTGACTAAAACTATGACGAAATATGTTCGTCAACGACCTTTTTTTCCATGACGAAAACGAGACGATGATGAGACGGCACCGACGGCAGTAAACAATAACTGTAACGAAATCATCATGCAATATCGTTGACGAAAAGTGACGAGACGAAAATGTAGTTTACTAGATAAAAACTATGACAAAATCTCTCTTTACTTTCGTTGACGAAAAATGAGGAGACGAAATATTATCAAAGATAACGTTAAATCTCTGATAGTCAGTTTTTCTCCCAGCAGTTCCATTTCCGGTGCTGCGTCAGGGCAGCAGCTGTTTCTGTGCTGCGCGCGGCGGTAAATTTGAATTACATCGGGCAGCGGCACAATATGAACTGTCAGGAAGACTCGGGTCTAACTAACTCATGGTCTAACTAACCTTATTTAACAGAAAATAAAATGGCAACAACAGGGCTTAGGAGCAGTGGTCGCGTTAACCGAATACCCCCCCGTCAGCGCGAGTGAGTGATACATTGTGCACTCGACGGATAATAATGGATTATGACGGAAATGTTACAATCCTCTCCGTCAAAATGACTGACAACGAAAAAGTCTAAGGCCACTACTGCTTGGGAGAAAGAAACGATGTGATATTTGGGCCCATTTTCGCTACAATGAGGCGGAGAAAAAAAGCGAATGCATTGTTTTATCAGAAGGGAAGCAATGTGGCCATAACACAGCTGGTAAAAACACCACAAACCTGACCAGATACTCTCTGCAAAGCTACTTTCTTAAATCATTCAACCTGTGTTTTTCATCAAATAAGGACAATACATAATCTTATTTATTTATATATACTAAAATGACAAATTATTGGTTTTGGCTAGACTAGTTTGACTGAAATGTTCTATATAATCTGATGACTAAAAAAGACTCAACAGTTTTCATTGACAAAAAGTAGACTAAAATAATTAGTTTTCTTTGACTAAAATAAGACTAAAATGCTCAGACTTTTAGTCGACTAAATCTTGACTAAAATGTTTACCGTTTTAGTCTACTAAAATAAGACTAAAATGCTCAGACTTTTAGTCGACTAAAACTTGACTAAATAAAAACAGGATGAAGGTGACTAAATATGACTAAACCTAAAAAGGAAATTTAACACAGGACTAAGACTAAAACTAAATTAAAAAATAGCTGACGAAATTAACACTACCTCACACTAGCGGTCACTTCAGGAAGTGAACCTGAGGAAGTGGGGGCCATGGCAGCCCACTGCCATGATCTGCTGAAGGCTGCAACAGCTCCACACACACACACACACACACACACACACACACACACACACACACACACACACACACACACACACACACACACACACACACACACACACACACACACACACACACACACACACACACACACACACACACACACACACACACACACACACACACACACACACACACACACACACACACACACACACACACACACACACACACACACACACACACACACACACACACACACACACACACACACACACACACACACACACACACACACACACACACACACACACACACACACACACACACACACACACACACACACACACAATCTAATTAACCTCGGAGAAGAACATTACATGCTGGATCTCTCTGAGCAACTTTCTCTCCCTCAAAGCACATTTCTTCATTTACAGCCACCTGCACCCACACAATATGGACCCCCATCAGATTTTTCTGAGGTTCCGGCCACATTATGGGCTAAACACAAGAACCATGTGGGGTTTGTTTGTTCAGCCCCTCCACACAGAGTCACACTTAAAGCCAATGCCAGATTGCCAGCTATCAGACAGTACAATTTACCCCATAGAGCCATTTTTGGAATTGAAGGAGTCATCCAATCTCTGCTCGATCAAGGCGTATTAATCTACACGACCAGCCCGTGTAATACTCCGATTCTGCCCATACCTAAACACAATCGCCCTGATGAGTGGCGTTTTGTCCAAGATTTGCAAGCTATTAACGCTATTGTCATTCCGACAGCTCCTATAGTGCCTGACACTAATTCAATTCTTGCATCATTACCGCCAGATTCAAAATGTTACACAGTAATTGATTTGTGTTAAGCATTTTTCTCTGTTCCTCTGCATCCAGACAGCCAGTATCTGTTTGCATTTACTTTTAAAGGTAAACAAATCACATACACGCGCCTCCCATAGGGGTATGTTGAATCACCTACTGTGTACGCAGCAGCGGTTAAGAGAGATCTGGACACTTTGGTCCTTACAGGAGGTAGTACCTTGCTTCAGTACGCAGATGACCTGTTGATAGCTTCTCCCAACATGGACGCATGTCGCATCGACTCCATTCTGCTCATGAAAAGACTTTCTGAATGCGGACACAGAGCATCCCTGGCTAAGTTGCAGTACTGCCAGACTGAGGTCACGTGTCTGGGTCACATTCTGAGGGATGGACACCGACTCCTCTCGCCAGCAAGGATTTGCCTTTTGAACAAAGTGGCACCACCCCGCACAAAGAAAGACATGCTGTCTTTTTTGGGCATGGCTAACTATTGCAGACACTGGATATACGAGTACGCTGCTATGGACTCTGTCCTGCGTGCTGCCACTCTGCAGGCTGCTCCTAACATTGTTCAATGGTCTGAGGACATGCACAGAGCTTTTCAGGACTTAAAGCGAGCCCTGACATCAGCTCCTGCCCTGGGGCTCCCTGATTACCATCAGCCGTTTCACCTGCACGTCCATGAGAAGGGGGGCTTTGCAACGGGCATCTTGGTACAGAAGCATGGCTCTAATTTCTGGCCTGTTGCATACTACTCATCTCGACTCTCCCCTGTGGTACTTGGTATGCCTTCATGCCTGCGTGCAGTGGCCGCAGTTGCAATTGTTATCAAACAATCCTCTCCCATTGTACTGGCCAGTGACTGTGTAGTACATGTCCCACATGCAGTTTTGCATATTCTGAACACCTCTGCTACTCAGCATATGACAGCAGCAAGGCGCTCTGGTTATGAAGCAATAATTCTTTCAAGCCCACACATCACACTTAAACGCTCTCCCCCTCTAAACCCAGCTACGCTGGTGCCAATTCCAGATTTTGAAATAACACATGACTGTGTCACAACGATTGACATGTCTTCTTCCCCCAGAACTGATATGTTGCAAACTCCTATCCCTAATTCCGATATGATTCTATGCACAGACGGGTCTGCGAGCAGGCCGTCTGACACAGTACACTTAGCAGGCTATGCTGTTGTAAACGATTGGGAGGTTTTAGAAAGCCGGGCCTTGCCAAATGGCACGTCGGCTCAGGCCGCAGAGTTGTATGCTCTGCTGAGGGCGTGTATTTTGGCTAAAGATAGAGTTGCAACCATTTTCACAGACTCCAGGTATGCATTTGGTGTGTGCCATGATTTTGGTGTCTTGTGGAAAATGCGCGGTTTCTTAACATCGGCCGGTAAGCCTATTCAACATCATGCGTTAGTAGCTGAGCTATTAGACGCCATCCTGCTCCCTACACAGCTAGCAGTAGTTAAATGTGCTGTTCACACAAATTCTGAATTCGCGTGGAAATGCGTCAGCCGACACCGCGGCTAAACAAGCAGCAGTTTCCTGCTCTTCTATGGTGCTCCAATGCCCCTTGACACAATCCGCAGAACCAATTTCTTTGCCTTCCTTTAATGATGTCGTGGACATGCAAGCCCGCGCTGATGTTAGGGAGAAAGATTTATGGCTAAGACGAGGTTGTACACTTGACGCTGAGTCCAGCTTGTGGCTCCACCCAGACGGACGGATGGTCTGTCCACGTTCGTTCCTCCATGTTTTGGCACATGTTGCACATGGCAAATCACATGTAGGAAAAGGAGGGATGAATGGGATTATAAAGTCCCAATGGTTTGCTCCAGGCATTACACTAGCTACACAGACCCTTGTAGATAGATGTATGATATGCCAGCAGACAAGACGAAGAAGTGGTCAAGTTCAGCATGAACACTTACCGCCCCCCTCGGGGCCCTTTGTAAATATGCAAATTGACTTTTCACATATGCCACCATGCCAAGGATTCAAATATCTTTTGGTAATAGTGTGCCAGTTCTCCAAATGGGTAGAGGCCTACCCTACCAGAAAAGAAGACGCTAGAACAGTTGTAAAGTGTCTTCTCAAAGATGTTATTGCTAGATTTGGTGTGCCCACAGGAATTAACAGTGACAGAGGTCCAGCATTCATTTCGAAGATAACCCAGAGTCTAGCTACAGTGTTAGGGTTCAAATGGCAATTGCATGTTCCCTATCACCCACAGAGCTCAGGCCAGGTTGAGAGAATGAACTTGACTATAAAGGAGAAACTCACTAAAACAATGTTGACCACAGGACTAAAATGGGTAGACGCGCTGCCGCTAGTTCTGTGCTCCATCAGAAGTTCACCAAATGCAACGACAGGGCTTAGCCCACACGAAGTATTGATGGGAAGGGTAATGTTTGCAGGATCTAGCCCCCCAGTAACACCCCACAAACTCACTCTTTTGTGGACAGAGGATTACATGACTAACTATGTAAAATATCTAACTGACATGTTTCACAGGCAGGTGGCTGACAGGCTCCCCCAGCCGGGAGAGGAGCCCACCCACCCCTTTCAGATTGGTGATAATGTACTAATCAAATCTCTTGAAAAAGATGCTCTGTCTCCCAGGTGGAAAGGTCCTTTCCAGGTGTTAATAGTGACCAGAACAGCCCTGAGAGTACAAGGGAGACCGGAGTGGATTCACGCTACAAGATGTCGTCTCTCTCCTCTACCGGATGCTGGCGTGTGAAGGCAGTCATCATCATCGTTATGCTGGGTCTACTGTACCTGGCCAAGGACGCCCTGCTAGATGGAGCTGTGGAAATACCAACGACAGGTGGCGAGGGATCTCGCCCGTCTGAGGAAGAAAATAAGGTGCTCTTATCTACGAGCGCAGACGACTTGACCACTCAGGGCCCAGACCCTGAGGGCGAAACAACACCAACGGGCAAAACAGTGCCTAGCGACAAGGACAGGTTGTATCCAATCACCACACAGACATTCAGTATGGTGCAAGAGACACAACGAGAGAGAAAAGGAGGAAGAATCAGGAGGATTGTCTCCCTCCCTGATCACAAATCAGAGACTGTTTCTTTTAACTGTCCAGCTTCAATATGTGATCCATCTAACTGTATTATTATATTTTATGTGTCCTTAGTTCACTCAACGTGGGAGATATATCCAATGGACCAGTACCGTGCAGACGGTGTAGCATCAAGGGGGGTGAGAATAGCACTCAACACCATTGAAGACATGCCCCCAGAACTGTGGGGTAGCACTAGAGAACACTTTAAGACACTGATAAGGGATGAGGCAACATGTAGAGTGAGGAAACCAGATTACCAGGTTCCCAATCCAGGTGCTACTGCATGCAAAATGTCTGGACCAGATAGAAAAACAAATGTTCTATCCACTCCACTTAAACACTCAGGAGGTGATGTAGATTTTTCAAAAAAGGCCTTAATCACTCCATTTAAACGAACTAAAACTAATTCTGCAGTAAGTTTAATGTTAGACTACGCACATGAACGCAATATTAGCAACTGTTGGCTGTGCCAAAATATGCCAGAATCTATGCATTCTCCTATGTTTAGCCCAATTCCTTTTGCAAAAGCGGACTATAAATTATTCAGCTGGAATGATATTGACTCCAGAATTAGCGATGAGGCTGAGGACTGCTACACTCCAACAGACTCTGATAAACCGTTACAGTACGAGGGTCTGGTCTCTCTCATCGTTGATACAGTAAATACAAATTACCTGCCTGACGGTTTCAAACGATTGATGTTTTTAAAACTAATATATGTGAAGAAATACATTAACCAAGCTTTTGAATACAGATTCCAGTTAGCTCTGGTACAAACTAATTGTTCGGTTAATTCCACAAGTCCAACATGCACAAAACAACCACACATGGCATCTTTATTGGCTGAAGCTTTAGTGACAGTGGTGCCCTGGTTTGGCTCCAGAACAGTGGACTCCGTTGAGCTTAAAATATATGATTGTACGCAACCAATACCCCTAGCCAATCCCCCTACATGTGACTGTTCAATATATGTTCCCCCAATTGTAGTACATGAATGGAAGAATGTGTCCATCTGTGTCCAGAATGAAGCAGGATCTCACACCTCTCCAGATGTGGGACACAGCGACTGTAATACCATAGTGAGGGTAAAATTAGCCAGAATTCCCCTCCCAGAGAGTTTACTTAGTTTGTGGGGACCGGGCCTATGGCTGCGTGCCGTATGACGTTTTTTATGGCACCTGTTATCTAGCCTACCTAATTCCTTTAATCCGTAAAGTAGAGGCAAATGAGATTGCAGCGATACTTCCCTCTCTACACAGGAACAGCAGGTCCATTACAAAAGGACAACAGATAGCGAGCCTATGTTTGCCTTGGTACGGCATTTATGTTAGTCAGCAGGAAATCATGGCATTATCCAAAGTAGTGGAAAATCATCTAAATGTATCTAACACAGCAATGTTAGCTGAACATAAAGAATTGCAGGAAGTTAGGACAGTAATTGTAAAAGTAATTGGTGCGGAGTGCTGTTCCTTTGTCTCTGATGCCACACCGGAAGTTATGGATATGATTCATGATACGGCTAACGGGATAAAAGAATTGCATGAAACTCATGGGTTTACATTTGGGGATTTAAGTGGAACCCTTGGATCCTGGGGAGCGGGGTTGGTTAAATGTGTTGTTACTGTTGCAGTGTTTATCTGGGTTGTGCTAATCCTAGTGATTTGTTTGATCACTGTAGTTAAATTAGCCATACGCAGGGTTGCCAAGACTACCCTCCAGGCCCCACAGAGGCTAGTGGGGTATTCAACTGTAAATGACACAATGTTGATGTACGACGCGGACCTCCCAGACCCATGGGTCTCCATGGCAGTTCCTGTACCATGGGTACCTCCTTTCAGCGATTGATAAATTGATTAAAGTTGACACTCAGAATAAAGAACAGATGTTTTTGATTTTTCCTTCCTCAGGTTGTTACAATAAAATGACTTTTCCTTTTCAGATTTTGAACAAATGTATTTGAATAAAATGTATGTAGCAAAGTGCCTTACTCTTGAATTAAGCGTATTGAAGCAAATGTAAAGTAATGTTAAAGATTGAGGACACTGTATCTTTACAGATTACAGATTGATCGATTCATCACTGTGAATTTATACCTTAACTGTGAATCTTAACTGGATCTCTTATGATTCTGATTTTATACCTCAATTGGATTTCTTATAATCCTAAATTCTAATTGTGTTTTAATAAGTAATTGCCTTGAAGTAAATCTTTAAGATGTAAGCTGATTTTGAATTTGTGTTTGATGAATGAGATTAACTGAGTGATAAATGATAAAAGATCTTGTTTTTGAAACATATATTTTACTATTATATTTTTGTATTGCATGTGTGTTATTATTGTGCTTTTTGACAAACGAAATCAAACACTGAAGAGAGATGATTTTTCTATTGTGGTTGTCTGTATCAACCATTGTGATTGACTGTTTCAATCAGGCTTGGAATTATTTTAGGGGCAAGGCCATTTGGCCTTCCCGTTCACATTTTTTTTAAGGGCACAAAGGCCACATGACAGGGCACAAAGGCTGTTTGGTTAAATTACGCTGGTCAATCAACATGACTGAAAAGTGTAGCACTAACATCAACACTAGTCGTTTTACAAACGGCTGAATAGCAATAGTGTTTCTTAAACGTATACGTTAAGTTCAGCCATAAACCACATAAGTCAGTCAGGGGTAGACAGTAGGGTACCATTGTATTGTCACTGGCCCCACCATTGTAACCACTGGCCCGGAGCATTCGTCCACCAAAAAAAAATCGACTAATAATGAAGAAAATTAACACATTTGTTGCAATAATTTATGCACTAACTACATTACTACTTGTACTACAACATTTTAATCATCAGTTCTTCCTCATTTTCCTCAATTGTCCATATTTGGTTTATTAAAATAATGATATTGTGGTCATTGTTAAAAAATGTCTGCTATTATTATGAGTATTATTATTTGTATAATGCACTTTCTGCCTTCCTGTCATTAGGAGTTAGACATGTAATGGCTATATGTAATTGATTTGATTAGAACCTTCATTATCCTAAACTGCTGGGACATTTCGCCAATACCTTTATATTGTCTACTCTTCACTTACTTGTCAGCATAGGTCGGCATTCATGTACAGAGCCGACAGAAGACCTTGTTTATACTGGCATCATATTGAGAGGTGCAGTGACGCGTCCTGAAACCAGGAAGTAAGCTGCTGGTTCCCTCCACAAAAAGCAATGGAATTTCTCCACAGGGTTTTGGCAAATAGCTGGAAATAAGGTCTGTGGAAAACAAACCTGTTTGATAAATGCACGTTTTGTTCAGCCGGATAATCTCCACATGTCTACCCTACTTTTATAATTTTCGAATCATAAATCTAATCGATAGATTATAAAAGGGTTTTAGGATGCGGCACTGCAGCCAACTGTCACTCCTTTAACTCCTCCGGTGACTTTCTTTTATTTGAAGATTGTTTTTTGCACGGCGCTTGGCCGGTTACCGCTCGTATTAAAAACATTTTGGCGAATGGTTAGGTGGCGCGATAGTCTGTAGTGAAGAAGGAGCGCCCTTCCGCTCACGGGAGCCTGCTCGCGCTGTGCTCGCAGCAAACAGCCGTTTGCTTTTCCCCCCAACAACGACAACCGACTCACGAAACGCTATGTTGTAGCGTTGATAAACGAAACAATTTAACTAAATTGCTAGTCAAAATACCAATACCACAGGACATTTTTTTTTTTACTTTTGACAGGGGCTCAAAGGCCACTTTGGCCGTGAATTGCAATTTTTTTAACAGGGCATCACGGCCAAAGTGCGGGGCCACGACGGCCATGGCCGTCGTGGCCGTCGTGAAATTCCCACCCTGGTTTCAATCTTATTCTGCTTTTGATGTAATTAATGTAATGGGAACCCACACAACTCTGAGGATGTTTTATTTGATTTAAGTAGTGACTGAAATATTCTTAGACTAATGTTAATTGGTTATCAATAAATTGATAAAAGGAAGGATCTGTGAAGGAAATATTTAATGGGATCTGTGCATGGGAGACTGTTAGTGTTTTCTCTTCTTGTCTGCTGTTTGTAATTTGAACAGGGCAAAGGCCAAAAGGCCCTGCCTTCCTGTGGGGGAAGTGTGGACCATGCGCAGATGGCTTTAACAGACCAGTCCTTTGTCTTTAACATGTCTGGTATCGATTAGGATGGAAAGCGCGCGAATATAGGCCACTCCTATATTCTCTGTGTAGATCTGCACTGTGCTTCTGTATATTCCTTAGTGTTGACTGGGTCTCTTCATGATGAAAGTTGTGTAAGATATCTTGTGAACGCTCCCGGCCGTGTGACTCTCAATAAACTTCGGTGGATGATTAAGCAGTTTCCAGTTTTCCATTCTTTCATCACATTGCTGATCAGAAGTTTTTTTCACACTGATGATGTCACTCACGTGTGTGTGGCTCCAATCTGCACATCAACACCATGACAACCAACTGCAGCACTGAGTCCCATAAGAATGCATTGAGGATTATATCTGACAATTTTGCCACCTGTTAAAAAACTATGGCTCTTATCAAAAAATGAGCAGACCGTGAGCATCAGGGAACCCCAATGAACTGATATATGTATTTTTTTTGGGTTTTGTGTGTACAATGTGGAGACGGGAGCAGTTTGTCTAAAGTGTATTTCTCCCTGCTCTGAAGAAAGATCTGGAACAATTTAACAAGGGAATCAATTGGGAGCTAGCTGGACTTTTTGTCACTTCATACCCTCAAGAGGCATTTTGTCTAATATTTTTTCTTAATTTTTTTTATTTTTCAACCTAGGAGAGGTTTTCCTACGTTTTTCATGAAAAAATATGTCTGAGGAGTGTAGGGTTTGGGAATTATGGCAAGTTTAAAACATCTTTGGGGGATAATTGCAGGCACTGCTGCACTCTGTTTTGAGATCAAAGCACTCTAGAGTTAACGAGCTGCTCCATCAACTCCAATGTTAAGATCTGGAAAAGGCCTCTCTGCTAAGCTCCAAACTAATTCCAATATCTCAAAAAGTTGAAAAGATATCAAAGTTCTTTTATACAAGTTTTATAGCTGAAGGTATTGTGATAATTTGAAAGTTGGAATGAAGTGTCTGGTGAAATTATGTGGAAGGAGATGCATTTGGCGCAAAGTGTAGGAAAAGTGGATTTGAAGGCATCTCCCATTGACTTCAATGTTAAAAAAAAAGTTTAAAAAGCTGAATATTTCAAAAAGTATAAAATATTTTTAAAAAGTTGAAGGTTTCCCATCGATTCCTGAACAGGCTGAATAGTTTAATATTTGAATGGTTTCTGTAGCTGAAAATAAGCTGAAGTTATGGAGAGCCAAAGTATTGGCTGAAATAAGTTTAAGGGGAAGAATAAAGATTTGAAGTACTATAGTGGAATGCTGTAAACAGCATTCGCACTAATGAGTAAAAGACACACTACACAGCTGTCTGTTTTCTACCATCTATTCGGAGTAATCCATCTCCTCACACCTACCTTGGACCAGGTGATATATTTGTTCTGCAGGAAGGCCAGCAGAGGCATCTCTATACTGGTGAGCAATGTGAGCTCCCAGGACAGGCCCATCATCACTCTGAACATGAGAACGGTTTTGACTGTGCTGCGGACCAGAGCGTTGGAGTTCAGTGCAACCGTGCGGCCCATCCTGTCCACGTCAGAGTGCAGGCGGGAGGACAGACGTCCTGAGGGGGGAGGGGGGAGGAAAGAGCATGTTCAAGGATGTTTACTGGCAGCTAAATGTCTGCAGAAGTACATTAGTTCTATACTTATTGTGGAGGGAAAGTGGAAACTGTCAGATTGTTTGACTAATAAGTTATAAATAACTACTCAATGAATAAATAGTTACATGGCTTAGCTGAATACTACATTTTGTATTGATCAATAAGCGGTCTGCTTTTTTTCCAATATAGATTTTTTTCAACTTTGGGTTCATGATGGCTAAACACTCCTCAGTAAAGAAAAGAAAAACAGCGATAGAGAAGGAAAGAGGTTATAATACAGAGAGCTGGAAGACAGATAAATCAGCAGAAGGCAGACAGGAAGTAAACACCAACGGGAACACAGTATGGACTTTGTTTACATAATGGTTTATAGAAAAGAAAATATGAACTGGCTTGGTCAGTTACAGAAAACTCAATCAGGGCTGCCGTCATTTCTTTGAGTTACGTTGCTGTGGTTCCAGCTTAATGGAACCAATATGATCATTTTTCATCAATAAAACAAGTTTAAATCAATATGTAATGTCAAATTATTGTTTTAGTATCCGGTAAATAAGCAGGATTATATGCAGCAACCCGGTTATCATAGTGAAAGAAACCCTGAAAGGTTGATCAGGAGGATTCAGGGTTTGAATTACCCTAAAGGAATATTATCACTTATGACTTATTATCAACTGCATATACCTTTTCAGCCAACATCCGTGTCGGTCCTTACTAATGCTCCTGTGGCTAAATAGGAGAAATGTTTCCATAGTGTGTCCTCATATTGCCATGGCTATGTAGTGTACTTTTTTGGAATAAAAGTCTAGGTGGAAAATATATTGTGTCTACAAAAACAGATTTCTTGACCCTGTAAATCATTGCATCCCTGAAACATCCCATTAGACACGTTCACATTGTTGTTCTCACCAGGGTTGTTCTCCTCAAAGAAGTGCACCTCCTGCTGCAGCAGGGTGTGGAACAGCAGGTGCTTCAGTCTCTTGTTGAGTCTGGCCAGAGTGCACATAAATATGCCTCCTCTCATGCCGGAGAACAGAGCACTGTCAAGATGGAGACATTACAAATCATTTGGTTTATGTTTCCCATCAGTGAAATAACTCATCCATAAAAAAAAGTTGAATTTCATTACCTTCCAAGCGAGACAAATGCCAGCTGTCCAATTGCATAACCAACGCTGGTTTGATGATTTTGGCCTCCTAGCATATCGATGACATTCCCCTGATATAATGGGATGTATGTATCACCTGTCAGGAAAGACAAACAACACAGATTATAAAAGCATCAATAAGTTGTTTCTGTGATATATATCCTAATTTTAATAACACATTTACATTTCAATGTACTGAAACAATCTCTAAACTTTCAAATAGATAGAAACAGAAATTATATTTTTACGCAAATATCACTACTTTACTTTTTTTTGTCCTGTTTTTACATTTTTTAAACCCCATATTATTTAAAAAACAAAATGCTATTAGTTTGAGTCTTTTTGCAGTATTTGTTGACATTAAGAAAAAACACAATGGATTATTCTTTAGTCATTTATAGGGATGTACTTAAACGTTTGAAGCTTCATTCGAACAGTTTTAATAAACATTAAAATGCTGGAGAGATCCTTTTTTTAAAGATCATTCTCCATACAGCTAGCATCTTTATAATAAGTATAAGTATAGTATTATCTTTTATAGTATTTAAAAATGTTTCCCTCTTTTTTTATTCTGATGACATCGTAAAACATGCCTTATTCAGAAACCAAAAGTAAAACAACATACATTTGTTACAGCCCCAATAGTTTCTCTGTTCTTCTGACATTTTAATTATAGAGTTATTGCAGTGTTGACAGCTACTGTAAGAAGGCATATATGCCCGTGTACCATATAAAATATACTGTAGAATATCAACGTTTCATACTTACAGACAACTCCTAAAATGAGGATACTGAAAGCTGCAATCAGGTAAAGGGTGTCTGGTTTGAAGTATTTCAGCACCCTGACAAGCAGCCGCCTGGCATCCAGGTCAATGTTGTCCTTTTTAGTCTTTGAATCACCACAGAGGCCCTCCTCCCAAACCACATAGGCCAGCAACGAGGACAGGGGGCCCAGGAGCAGCATGCTGAGGTCAGGAGATGGTCCAGTGTAAGGCTGTGAGGGGGGCGCCATGAGGATCCGTCCACTTTCAAATACAGGAGAGAGAAGGCAGAGGAGAGCCACCAACCTGCGGAGCACGCCCTCTGACTTTCCATCAGTCAGTTTTGAGGTGAAAACATGGAGAACGGCCCACTTTGCTGCCCCAAAGGCCCACACGCCTGGCAGGCCACCCCAACTGGAGCAGCTCAGCAACACCAGCACGCCCCACAGAGCCAGACACAGAGCCGTGTCGAACAGGAGAATGACCAATCCACATGCTGCCAATTCCTTCATTTCCCAGACTGCAAGAGGCTGAATCTGATCCTAAAAGACAACCATTTCTGTTACAGAATATGTTTTTGTGGATCCAGGCTAGAAACATGTTCATTTTCTGATGTTAAGTTGGACATTTTAACATAGGCTCTACATGAATTGCTCCCATCTCTGCATCCATCGCCTACAGTTTGCAGCATTGGGCTTCACCGCACTGTCCCGGGGTTCGCCGCTTGGCTCTGATAGGCCAGAAGTCGGTTTGATTGCATTCGGGCTATTGCTTATCCTGTCTGAGTAGCCCGGATGATGCTGCATCGCAATTTTTGACGTCAAATTTTATACACCGAATACATGATTTTCAAAGTAATTATTTTCAATGCTATAAATTCGGTGTCTGATCAAATTCAAATACTTCTGACTCTTGTTTGCTTCCATAGAGCACAAACGAGAAGAGCTGCAGCGAGAGCAAAAGTCTGATCATTGAGAAAGAAGCAAAAATAACTGCAAACAAAAAGACATGTTAAAACAAAGAAAAAATACTTATAGTTTACATGATTACACAAATGATTTGTTGCAACTTAGTTTTATTTTTGAAATGTATTTATTTTGCTTGACTCAGTTTTTTTTCTTCTTTTAAACTCATAGTTTTGCTTTATTCTGAGAAAGTGTTGCTTTATCTTTACGATACAAAACTAATCCCAAAGTTTACTGGTGTAGTTTCCTGGTTGCTGCGTGGGGTCTGCGAGACAGCGCGAAACTCAGCCTGAGCACACACACAAACTCACAGTGAGTTTGTGTGTGTGCTCATCGCGAAACTCAGCCTGAACTCAGGGTTCGTGACTTTGCAGACCGTTTACATGCAGAAAAAGCTACATAACACACAAGGGGACGGGTAATAACTGGAAAAGCATGACATGGGACTTTTTAAAAATACTTAGTTAAAGTACTAGTTTCTCAAAATAGTACTTTTGTACTTGAGTAAATGTACTTTTAACTACTTTAAACTACTGGGCGTTTGTACTGTAGGCCTATGTGTGTGTGATACAATTATAGCAATTAAGTAAACACAATGCATTTCTTATTGTACTTAATATTAAAAGTATATAACACTCTCACAATAAACACAACATTATGTAGAAATATATGTTGTTCAGTGCCTAATTAACATTTAACCTGGGTAAAACCAGAAATATGAATTATGTTAGCTGACAGCATGCCTGCAACAATATCACCAACATGTTACTATACACCCAGTTACGTTTAGTTTAACGAACCCTCATAAGTTTATGAATTCGTAACCTTTTTGTATAGTTTTTTGATGTAGTGGTGTTAATCCTGCTAGCTAGTGTTCGATAATAACTCCTAAAACACTTGTTGATAAGATTATAGGGTCGCTTACGCCCTCGCTGCTGTTTGATAATACGTTTAACAAACCTGTGGCACACAATAGTCCCATATATTTCAGGTAATAAGGTGTATTTGTAGGACTTACCGTGTGTTTCCCCTCACAGAGTCCCTTTAGCTAACTGCTATAAGCTACTTTTAGTTTCACTTTCAGATGGGTGACGTATGCTTCATCTGTATCGTCTCCGTTCTCATGAAACAAGGCGACATTACACGACATAGCGCATAGAATCATAGCCTTATCTTCAGTTTTACGCTTTCATTTGTACTTCCTTTAACTAAGGATGTATAAAGACAAGAGAATAGTCGATGAGCAGCAGCCGTTACACATTATGGCCAAAGATGGCGGCAGTTCTCATCTGTGTACCTGGAGAAGTCATCTTTCAAAACAGCTGAGGTAGAAGAACTGGAGTACTTACATATGTAACCATAGTCTCTGTATTTACTTAGTAAAGCAGCCTTTTTAGAAAATGAACCATAATTACTTTTAACTGATAGATCATTTTTTATATTTTATATTCAAAATCATAATTAAGTGAAACTACAGAAGTAGCCTAGCATCAGAAATACTGGAAGTACCAGTAGGCCACTTTTTTATTTCATTTTTTTATTTTGTATTAATCTATTCAATGTAGTTGGTCACTTTTTATAGTGAAGTGGTATGAAGTGTTGACGTAGGGTGATGGAAAGTAACTAAGTAACATGTGTAACTTTGAGTTACTTTCGATCAACTAATCGAAATTCTGATCTACTAGGCGAAGATAGGATCAGATTGTATTCAAACCAAGGGAAAACATGAATTAATGAATTCCTCTATTATTACAAAATGGGACATTCTGCAAAATTAGTTATTTTACATTTGGAACTTAACAAATATGTTGACGATTACACTTTAATTTAAGTAGCTTATGTAACCGGTCTGGTTTGACGCCACATGCATGACTCTTCTTTTTAACAGTTATTCTACACTGTGGTATTTATAAGTTTACTTAAGTGATATAACTTATATATTCCTTTATCCAGAAATACATTTCAGGATAGTTGTTATTATTGGTTTATAATTATTGTTGTCTATCACATTCACATTACATTGATTTTGCAGCTGGTAAATGTATTTAGCACTCAAAGTGGATTTAGTGCCCGAAGACATTTTAACATATTGAGGATGAAAGCACTGACCTGAAAGGGGTGATTTGTTTTTTGATGATTGTATTTATGCACATAATACATGTTTGGATTTTCACCGAATAAAACACACAACAGAGAAAAACGTTAATATTCAAACATTTATTCTCCCCTACCCCCGTTCAAAATGTATAAATAAAGAATTTATAATAAAAGGTATATTTTCGCCCAAAGCAATACTAGCCTTGACAAATTAACATAAATCCTGTCATTGCAGAGAAACGTCTCTTTTTGTTTACTGCACTTCAGCTCACACCTGACACAAAACAGTTTCACTGGTTCGTTTATTAAAAGATAAGTCTGTCATACAATCTCTGATTAGGATTTAAGGTAAACTCAGTTACAGTGTGATAAAACTCCTTAGTGCCATACAAAACATTCCTCTCAAGAAAATGTAAGAGATGTAATGATCTAAAGCAGACCATAAATATGTGTGTTATGCTCAGCATGCAGTGTTTAATGCCTCCACAATACATAAGATAAACACATTCCTACTTAAGATGTCAAAACACTGAAGAAAATATATTTAACATGTCAAAACACTTATTAACCTATTTCTTCTTCCTG
This sequence comes from Pseudochaenichthys georgianus, assembly GCF_902827115.2. NCBI lineage: Eukaryota > Metazoa > Chordata > Actinopteri > Perciformes > Channichthyidae > Pseudochaenichthys > Pseudochaenichthys georgianus. Next base: position 8,495,564 of record NC_047521.1, on the reverse strand, counting down.
ACTGATAAAGGCCTACACGTCTCAAGCTATTGCTAGGATACATAGGATGATATTCTATATTCTTCTCAATCCCACATACACTGAACTGCTGCCACATTTCTAACTAAAGGAAGAAATGTGGAATAATCCACCACTAAAAGTCGTCCCAACAAAGCATTATTTCGGCCTTTCTGAGTAATATTTGGTGTGTAGCCGATTACTGAGGCCATAAAAAACTAATTGATATATTCGTGACCTGTTTGCACAAAAGTTATGTGCTGCTTTATCTTTTAAATTGAAACAAAGCGCTCAACTGGTACCGTGCCAGTCTGGTATTGGAGTGTCACTTATAAGGTTATCAACTAATCATACATAATGTGAACCTGAATATATATCTTTTTTGTACAATATATGGACATGACCTCGATATATTGTTTTACATGCATTTGCTTACAATAAATGGTGCTAACATTTTAACATATGAAAGAATAAAGGTTTTTTCCTATTATAACAAGATTTGGGCATTAAGCTGATGCTGCATATTTCTTATTAACAGTACATTCATTTTTATTTTTATGATCTTTTATTTATTTAGAAAAATATTTTTCTTTTACATCCTATTCCAATTTCAGAATATTCTTAAGAATTGGCGTTAATAGCTCTTTTAAATGGTGAGCTTGCCTTATTGTTCCGTTATATTATCATCTGCATAAAGTGGTCTTGAAATTGAATAAATAAAAGTTCATTGCAATATTTTTCTGGGATAAAATATTGTTCAACATAAATATTTATCCTGATAGCAGATGAGGGCCTTTAGGTGGTCATTATGTTGAGGCACTGAGTGGAGGAGTAGTACAATCTGAATTATATGAGTTCTTATTGCACATTCAAGGCCCAAATCCTTAAAGAAATGTGCATTTAATGAAATAACCAGAAATTATTTTTACACTAGGTAGCTAGGACAAATATAGAATAATCACACCATATTTTTCTTTAACTCTTATTGAAGCACTCAGGGAGCGACTTCACTCCACTATGTTTGCCATCACTTTGATTTCACCCATTTATATTTCTACTTAGTTTGTGTGTTATACTGTATCATTTAACAGCAGCTAATCAGACCTATTGATAATCATATACTATCATCATTAAAACACTCCAGCAAACATTCAGTGATTTATTCAACAAAGGATCATGTATGTAACTTGGCTTGATAAAGTGAGATTCCTCATGTAAGATAGATTGTGTGATCACATTGATAGGATCAGCAGCATATTTGCAATAAATAGTACAATCACTATAGTTGTTAAGTGCACATCTGTTCATTTAGGTATAAAGGTTGTTTAACATTAATTATTCATTGTGGTTCGTCTTGACTTTTATGGCGCACCAGATGGCGGGAAAGTAAACATTACATTACATTTAGCTGACGCTTATCCAAAGCGACTTACAATTACAGGGACATTCTCCCTGGAGTAAGGGCTAAGTGCCTTACTCAAGGGCACACTAGTGGTGGTGTTCCAGGCGGGATTTGTACTCACACCTTCCAATCTTCAGCCCACCTCACTGGACCACCACTACCCCTAAACAGTGCAACATCTGGAGCACCGAGCTGGCTAGTGCAAACATCCGGAAACAATCTGCAAAGCTGATTGAGTTTGTGATGTGTGTTAGAGGAGGGGGGGGGGGGGGGTTCAGACGCTGGAGGTGTCTCCCTCACACGAGGCCTTGTCTTTGTCTCCCTCTGTGGGCACACTGCGGTACTGGCAGTCCGGAGCCAGGTCCACAGCAGGTCTGGCTGCTTCAGGCAGAGGGGACGGGGGACCCTGCTTCGACAACTTCCTGTCCCTTTTGTCCAGCCAGCTAAACGCCACGATGAGGAACACGCCGGAGGAGGCAACCACGGCACTGCAGGCGAAGAATACGTGGTAGTACTCGCCCGTCCTGTCGATCAGGACTCCTACAACAACAAGAAACATCATCCATTATGTTTTGTCTTTTATGGGTAACATTTGTTTAAAAAAGGTCTTATATTTTTGTATAATTCCCTTAAAAGAACATTTGGTAAATACACAAACAAATTAAGACAGTTTTATTTGGTAGAATCAGGGTTCAAGTTATGTGAGAGCCAATGGGAGTTGAGCTCCCATAAGGAGGGGTCTCAGCTCCCATGGACGCAGTGAAATCATACATCTGTGGGGGTCGCTAATACATTACCAACAACCATTATTTTAATCAGAAATAATGCATGTGTCAATATAATGAGTATTATTTACGTTAACGAGGTAAATAAGCTAAAAGAAAAACATGTTTTCCAAAAGAACAACGCATCTCTTGAATAACAATATGCCTGCCCTGCACCTACAATCTATGCCTGTGAGCGTGCTGCGCGAGCCTAGATGATGTGTGTGTGCGTAGTTGAACCTTTTCATATTTAAGTTTGTAGCAAGAGGGCTGCTGGCAGTCCCGGACTGGCCATCGGGAGGACCGGGAGGTGTCCCGATGGCCTGGCGATTTTTTCTTTTTGTAAGTATTGTGAACGCAACGCTGCACAAATGTGGGTTTGCCTCACACAGGGTGACTGTCAACATCAGTGGTTCTCAAACTTTTTCTGTCAGGCCCCCCCTTTGGAGGAAAAAAAAGTCGGGCCCCCCCCAACACAGAGATTTATTTTGGGGGTGCTGTGGGGTAGCTTGACGTTTCATAGAGGGTGCTCAAACATTTAGGGTTTCCCATTAATGTACCGGTCGCTATAGTGGAACTTTCTACTGCAACACTCCCCACGCATATACACAGTTTACCCGCAACTGTTACAATGAAGGCTCGATATCAGCTCACGGCATATAGGTGTAAGCAGGGGTAAAGTGCTATTTGTATAGGTGGTGTGTGGACCTCACATAGGGGTTCCGGGGGCATGCTCCCCCAGGAAGATTTTTAAATATTGAAGTTAAAAGCATCATCATGGTGCACTTTGAGAGCAAAATGAAGAGATCTATGGATACATCTCTCAACACCCATATGAAACAGAACTGTAAACAGATTTACTTTTTCTTTATGGATATTTTACAAATCACTCCCTTTTAAACTTTATTCTTTTTTTAATGTCATATAGTATTTCATACCTGAATTTATTCTCTTATAACTATAATGATCATATAAACGTGTGCCGCGGAAATAATTGTTTACATTAATGGTGACCAAAACGTTTGAGACCCACTGAGATAACACTGAGAGAGTCCTTTAGCTCACTGAGTCTCTCAGTCTGACAGGAGAGGGCTCTCCTCCACCTTGTTGTTGAAAAAACTCCTTATATCCGTTAGCGTAGCTCGCTAGCACCAGAAGCTAACAACAACGATCTCCGATACCGGTGTGCTCTCTCTCTCGCGCACACGCACACAAAATGGCTCGTTCCACACACACACAGAGCCGAGCTTTAATTAAGTTACGGTTGCTGGTTGTCTGTTCATTAATCTGCCTGTGAGTGTTTTCAGCTGTGTGTGTGATTATGTAAATGAGCTGTGTGGTTGCCCCAACATCATTGGCTGCCCATCCTCTAGTCCGCCTCTGAAGATGGTGATTGGATTGACGTCATCCAATCGCAGAGCACAGCCGGCGCACACCTGCTGGGGAGGAGTACAAAGGCCGCGGACTATCACCACTCTGGAGGCTCTGTGATGTGGGACAGATGCCTCTAGCCCAGCGTTTCTCAAAGTGTGCGCAGAGATGTGATAGGTGGGTCGCGAAAAAAAAAAATTCTTAAAAAAAAAATGTACATTTTTTTTTTTCACATTTATTTATTATTTCTACACTGGTGGAATATCAAAACAACGAGCCGCCCGGGGTGCAAAACGTATCAATGAAAAGTGACCCTCTACCACACAAAACAACACCTGTAGATAACCCAATTTGTGTTCTTTTAAATTGAAAAGGATATTGCATTGTGTTTGTTACTTTCGTTGCAGTTGTATGTCTTAAGTGTAATTTGGCATGCTTTTATTTTGAAGGCAAGTTTACGCTGTTGACAGTTGTTGTTGCTATGGAAACAAGAAACGTTTCACAGTGGGCGGAACTTGTCATAAAGTCCGCGATAATAAAGCCCACCCATTTAGAGGGAAGATATGATTGGTCAATTGTACTGTCATTTGACATTACTCTCGTTCAGTTACTATAGCTGGCCCTCTGTGAATTCATAGCTGGACGTCCAATCAGCTCCTGTCTTCACAGACTCGCAGAGAGGAGCTTCTTTCATTTAACCCTTCACATTCAAACAGAAACTGAATAGGCAGATTCAAAGGATTTATTTCTTTGGAAATGTTATTTTAAATACAATTTAATCAAGTTATTTTTGGTAAAACTATTGACAAATATTACTAAAAACATATTTAAAAAAAATATATAAAGAAAAATATAATTTGTTTTAATGTTTTTAAATATTATTTTGTAGAATATCTTAGGCCCTCAGAGACAGTCTCGCCACTGGTAAAAATCTCTCATACACACGTGTGAAACGCTCTCACAGACACACACAACAGCGTTGCAGTCGGGAAGAAAAGCAATGTGGAGCGAGAGAGCAAGAGAGAGAGCACACCTTTATCTATTTAATAAAGTTGTACAAAATAAAGTAAGAAATCATTCCAATGTGTACTATAGGACAGTAAAACGTTTAAAAGGGGAGTGATTAGTCAAATATGCATAAATAAAAAGAAATAATGCTAACTAGGTAACATAAGATAAGAATAAACAAGTTTAAATGATTTGTTGTGATGATATTCTAAAGATGTTTGGATTATTGAAAAGTATACAGCTCCCTTTCATCTGAGTGTTGAGAGCTGTATCCATAAATTCATGTTGGGCTCAAAGTAGGGCTGCTCGATTATGGCAAAAATCATAATCTCGATTATTTGGGTCAATAATTGATATCACGATTATTAAAAACGATTAACCATTTACTTTGAAAAACATCAACTGTATGTTTTTAACAGTTGATTACCCTGAACTTTAAGTATAATTCAACTGAAAAACCTATTTAAAAAATAAATAAAATCGTTTTATTTCGATTATGTTGTTTTCATAATCGTTGCAAGCCAAAATCGTAATTGCGATTAAAATACGATTTAATTGAGCAGCCCTAGCTCAAAGTGCACCAGATTGATGCATTCAACTTCAACATTTAAAAAAAATCTTCCTGGGGGTGCATGCCCCCGGACCCTCGGGGATGTGACGTCCACCCCCAAATAAAGCAGGTTAAAATAATTAAATTGCATACATTTTATTTTAGTAAACACTGAAAACGGGTCCCACAGACCCAAACAGCACTCAAAGGTTAAAGGTAGCATATAATAATGTTAAATTGTGCTAAATATATACACTGCAAAAAAACAAAAAAGAGGAGTAAAAGTAGCTCACGACTTGTTTTATTTTTTGAAAGTAACCCTCATCCTAAAAAAAGTTGGAGACCCCTGTTATAGAACGATACATTTGACAATTTTAAGCTTGGCCTACCATTTTATTGGAGCGATGAGGAACAGGTGGGGCTTGAAAAGGCCCACCTGTTCAAAGTGGGGAATGACAGAAAAAGTTTGACAACCACTGCTCTAGCCTCTTGGTGCAGTTACTTGTTTGGTTGACATTTAGTGCTTTTGTGTTATGTGTTAAAGTTGTACTGTTTAGCAGCGTGTTAAACCCAGTGCTTCTGTGTGTGATAAGAGATTACCGTGTAAATAAATTCCAGGGTAGCTTAACGGTTAGCACCTGTCGATCAGCAGCAGCTGTGGTTTTTTGCACAGCCTTTTCAGTTACATGTACCACGTTTAACGTGAGGTTTTTGTTTTCCCGTTTATTTAATTATTACTCTGTATGATCTGTCAAACTCCCTTTTGGAGTCCTCCTTTGTTTGTTCATTAGTTAAGTCGGCGCCATTTTGTTTGTTTCAGGCTGCTTGCCTGCCATTTTGTTTCACCCATTTGTAATAAAACCACTTATAACTTTTACCAATTCCACTCTGGTTTGTGTTGCTTCCCTTTGGTTCCCCTAGCCCAGTAGGGAACGTAATAGAAACACAGAGACCCAGACGTAATAGTACTGTATCATATTATTTATTTATTTATTTTTTAAATAACCATTTTTCCTCCTGGTCTCTCGCGCCATAAACATAACAGGGCTCCACCTTTTAAATAAATACATCAAACAGGTTGAAGAGGTAGTAACTGACTTACAATCTGTTAGTCACTGTCAGCTGAGTATGCAAACATGTTAACTGTGTCTGCAGGCAAATGTATTCTTCAACACATATAAGCAAATGAGGTCTACAACTGTGAGTGAATAATGATTAACACATATTTGGATACATGAAAATGGAGAAGCTCTTTCAGGAAAAAGCTTTGGCTTTTAAACTCAGCGCAACTATAATACCCCAACAACAGGCATGACATTAACACTTAGAAAAATATATATTTTACTTAACTTTTATAGTTTTTAGCCATTCAAGTATATTTTATTTTATATATGTTTTGCTTTATTTTTCATCATTAAATACAATTTCCATACGATGATATGAATTCTCTTCTCCACAATATTTGTTTCTAATTTTTATTTATTTTAAGATTTATTTTCCATCTTATTTTGCTTTTTGTTTACGTCTAAGACTTTCCCTGTTTTTATGTTAATTTTCACGTTAAAAAACTATTATATATATTTTTTTAAATATTAAAGTTTTTATTATTATTATTATACTTTTTATTAGTCTCAAACCTTTCTTTTTTTTTTTTTACACAATAATTAATACCAAAAAAGTACATTATATTGCAGGAAAGTATCTATGGAATTATGCAGAATTTGTTGACCCACAAAATAAAATGTTTCTCTTTTGTAATAAAGTATTTTTCTTTATTAGTAACCTAATCCTTTTTGTTCAGTTGTGTAACCACCACTAGGGATCTGGGACCACATGGAAGAGCGACCCCAGTCAGATTCCCAGCGTGTGTGATTGTGTGTTGACTCGTATCTGAGGTTACATCACGGCCTGGCTATTAGAGCACTGAGACTAACATGGAGCATACCTGTCATCTGAGACAAGGAGGCCTCTGCCCTTTCCCCGCTTTGCTCCACAACATGAATACTACCCCCCCCCTCCAGAATTAGGCACAGACTTGTTTCATACCGGATCATTTAACTGTGAGTATGACGATGTTATTTACAGCAACAACCCCGAGCAGGAGGGGCGGAGCTGTCTAGTGCTACATGTATTGCCATTCTCATAACAAACAAAAGCACAAACATGGCAGTAAAACACATGCAGACACACATGCAGGTCATCTGACTTCATGTGCTTTGTAAGTTTATATGCTTTTCCAGTTATCACCCGTCCCCTTGTGTTATGAAGGTGTTTCTGCATGTAAACGGTCTGCAGAGTCACAAACCCTCAACGTACACCCTGTAGCGAGTAAAACTCTAACACAGAAAAGACCTGTCTATGCTGCTCCAGAACACCTCGTTGGACATTTCTTTTTTTCCATTTGTTTCTTCCGTCATAACTGGCAATGTCGTTTATTTGACCATGGCACTGCACCGTTACATCATTTCCTGATCAAAAGTTCAAGATTACAGTATTTAAACAGCTGCTTAAGGTCATTTAAGGTGTGACTGCTTTGACATTTGAAATCCAGGAACATAAGCTCAGCAGGAACAGTGTTTACTAAGGTAATAAATCAAGGTGAGGATTTTGTCATTTTTTTCATAGACTTGACAGCTGCTCTTCTTTTTGCAATTGCTGCATATGTTTTAACTGGATAATTGAATTACGTCATAGGTGTTGATCTTCAAATCAGGAAAAAAAGGAGATCGAACGTTAAGAACAATCGGGCGAACAACGGTGTTTAACATAGACTTCTATACAACTGAACTGGACGCCAAAAAGAGTCGTAAAAACACATTTTAAACATGAAATCTGTCTTTTGTGTTTTCACCAATTTGTCTTCGTTGGATGAATTCTAACAGGGAGAGCTGACTGTAATGAGGCCAGTGATGAGGAAGACAGCAACTCCCATAATGCAAAAGCAAACTCAACTCCTTCTTCTGTTATTGTTTGGATTAAGATATTCCTAGCAGCAGAAAAGTGCACTTAAATCCATAGTGCAATGCACAAAGCAAATAGGTTTTCAAACTGCAGATGGTGGTCAGTTTATTATGATGAATCAAAACATTGTTGATTGATGTGTGCATTATTTTCCAATTCAAAACAGAAAGTACATTATTTCTTGTACTCTAACTGCAGTGCATTACTAGTATGTAATTGGGACACAGCAGGTGTTGGGGGTTTCACCCCTGCCGTCTAACCCAACCAATACATCTTCCTTCAGAGCAGCTCTCTCAATAACAACACTGTTTCTACCAAAGACTAAAATCTGCCAGAGGCTTTTAAATCCAGCTGAGGCAAATCCTATCCAGACCATCTGATTATAATGTGCCCCCAGTCCCTTATCTCTCCCCTCCATCCCCCACTCTACCTGCTAGTGGAGGCCCGATGAGCAGCGTGATGCTCTCCATGACAGCGAGCAGGCCCAGAGCGGAGGGGAAGCGCTTCATCTCCACGATCTCCATGAGGACGGTGAACATCAGGGATCCCACCACACTTATGGACAGCCCGTAGAAGACCACGAAGACGAGCAGCACGGAGAAGCTGGGCCCGATGCAGCAGATAGTGTTACTGAGCCCGTTGACCAGCACCGCCGAGGCAAACACGTAAATGTGTCGCCCCTTGAACCAGGGCATGCTGAAGAGGATGCCGAAGGGCGGCCGCACCACGATGTTGACCATACCCATGATGGAGATCAGCAGCGCGGCGCGGCCTTGCTCCATGTCGTTAGCCGTGGCGTAGGGAACCAGGTAAATCAGAGGCACCACGAACCCCAGCATCATCCAGGTGATGCCGATGGCGTACACGCAGTAACGCGAGTTGTGGCAGAGCTGATCAAACGCCATGTGTTTTCTCAGAGCAGCCACAAAGTAGTTCCATATCCTCCTCATCCACCCTTCTTCCTTCGTCACTTTCTCCTCCTCAGGAGGAGGGGGACCATGGTTCATCAGCGGCTGGCCTCGATGCTTGGGGGGCTGCAGGGGCCTCATCAAGGCTCCACACACGCAGCAGTTTAGCAGCACGGCCCCCAAAACAAGGAAGCTGCCCCTCCAGCCCAGCTCTGTGTGGAGGTAGTTACCCAGGAAAGGTAGAGTGCAAAGTCCCAGCGCCGTGCCCGTGGAGGACATGGCGTTGGCGAAGGCACGGCGACGCACAAAGTAGTGACCGAGGATCGTCACCGCTGGCTGGAAGCTGAAGCAGAAACCCAGTCCTGAAAGGAGAGAAAGACATTCAGAATGGAGCAACATCAGGTATGACATTGTGTTTATTGATTTACAAGATTATGTAAAGAAAATGTGCAGTAGAAAATAGATGCAGCCAGTGGTGGAATTATCAAGTACATTGTCTTTATTGTATTTCCATGTTATGTTAATTTATACTTTTACTCCACTACATCTTAGAAGTCAATATTGGACTTTCTACTTCAATCCAAAGCAGCCAAGGTATTATCTTTTAATCTCTACACCCATGGCGCTGTATACACCTATTGCACGTCTGTCTCTTCGGGGAGAAGGATCCTCATCTGTTTTTTTCAACTTTTTCCCCATTAATTGTTGGGGTTTTCGTTGTACCCTGCAGAGTCTAAGGACAGAGAACTGTTCAAAAACTCCCTGAGCCAAATGTGTAATTTATAATAATGGGCTAAAAAAAATCAAATGTAATTGAGTGAGTCTTTTTATGCTTTGTTAATTGTGGATACATGTCGAGGAAAAACATGTCTCAAGGTAACAGTGGATGAGATTATTCTTATTAGTATATGAATGATCATTTCCGGGTCAAGTATTTCTTTAATTTATTTGTAAGGCCACCTAACTTACTCTAACATACTTTAACTTAAAAACATTATAATTGTTTATACCCATTTACAGATAAGTATAATTTGAAGACACGTTTTTTGTCCAGCTTTGGTCTCCACCAACTCCTAGGGAAAATGCTGTATATGTTACTGCTAGATATTATCTATTCTCTAAATGCTATTATTTGGCGGGCAGGAAGTGAACATTTGAAAAGATTATAAATCAGTGGACGGTTTGCTGACCTGTAATAACCCCAGCTGTGACGTAGAGCTGTTCGATGGACTGGGTAAAGGAGCTGGCAGCCATTCCCAGCCCACTCAGGACGCCGCCCAACATGACTGTCGCCCGGCAACCAAGTCTCTCCACCAGCACGCTACAAAATGGACCTGTGGATCAAATGTAATGCTCTTAGTTTAATGCATACCGGAGCAGAATCAGGCTTACACAAAGGAGAGGTCAGCAGGTCTTGTGTTTATCATTTCTTGTGTTTATCTGTAATCTGTACCAGCTGAATGGAAGCACTGAAAGCATGACTGAACACTTACTTTGTGTGAGTACATGGGCTATAGCTTAAGTATAGCAGTTAGCTTGCTGACCTATATAACTGTGTGAAAATATAATAGGATGCATTTCAGGGAAAATACATAGATAGATGGAGAGGGAAATGACTGCAAAATACCAGCACAAAGAAAGAGCACAGTAAATGTTTACATATCAACATTAGAAATATATACATATTTAGAGAGAGTATAAAGAGGAAGTTACACGTTGGGTTTCCTGAATTCTCAGTGCTGAACACAGCAGGATATATCTGTTAAAGGTCACAACGAGGGGTGGTAAATTCAACCCACGCCTGTGTTGTTAGGCAACAGGGCTGCAAGGTATTGATGGGGATAGTACCTGGACCAAACTGAGCCTCTCAGTTTTTAAAGACTAAGGTCTGCGGAAGTAGCATCAAATATAGAGGATGGGAAAAAAACACGATTAAAAGGGATAGTTGGGGTTGTATGACGTACGCAATCATAGTCAGGGTTTTACCAACACTATACAGAGGTGTGCACTCCCAAAACAGGCAGCAGAAAAGGAAATGAGGCTAACCAATGTCCTGCTGTCTGACTTATGGTATTGAAATTGAGCAACTATTAGTCGAACCGCATAATCCTGCTTTATCCGACCATTTCTTAGTAACTTTTTTAGTACTATTACGAGACTACAAAGCATTAGTCAAAAGCTTCTGCAGCAGAAACCTATCTGTTAGTGCTATAGCCACATTTAAGGAAGAGATTCCACCAATACTTAACTCAATAGCATGTCTGCATGTAAGGGAGGAAACTTATACAAAATGTACACCACCACAAATTGATCATGTTGTTGATAGTGCTACAGATGCGCTGCGAATACAATTAGACTCTGTTGCTCCTTTGAAAAAGAAGAAAATAAAACTACATAGATTAGCTCCATGGCATAATGCCGAAACCCGCAAAATAAAGCAAAAGTCGAGACGACTTGAAAGGATATGGCGTTCCACTAAACTTGAAGAATCTCGTTTAATTTGACATATTATTCTCAATGAATATAAGAAAGCACTGCGTAAAGCGAGAGCAGCCTACTACTCTTCATTAATAGATGAGAATAAGAATAATGCAAGATTTCTTTTCAGCACTGTAGCCAGGCTGACAGAGAGCCATAGCTCGATTGAGCCTTCTATTCCCATAGCACTCAGTAGTAATGATTTTATGTGCTTTTTTAACGATAAAATTGTTACTCTTAGAAACAAAATTAATGACCTCTTGCCTTTGACCAGTATAGTGTTATCATCAGCTCCCGGAAACGTAAGTTCTAATATTACACTAGATAGTAAACTAGAATGCTTTTCAGCCATAATCGTTGAACAATTCAATTCAATGATTCTCTCTTCTAAACCATCAACGTGTATCTTAGACCCAATTCCAACTAAGCTGTTGAAGGAAGTTTTTACATTAATTAGCACTTCTTTATTAAATATTATGAACATGTCTTTATTATCAGGCTATGTTCCACAATCATTCAAAGTAGCAGGGAAAAAACCGCTTCTTAAAAAGCACAACCTCTATTCAGAGGTTTTAGCCAACTATAGACCTATTTCTAATCTTCCGTTCCTCTCAAAAATTATTGAGAAAGCAGTCGCAAAACAGCTGAGTGATTACTTAAAAAACAATGATTTATTTGAATATTTTCAGTCTGGCTTTAGAACACATCATAGCACAGAGACAGCTCTGGTTAAAGTCACAAATGACATTCTAATAGCCTCAGACAAGGGACTTGTCTCTATTCTTGTTTTGCTCGATCTCAGTGCTGCATTTGATACTATCGACCATGATATCCTATTGCAAAGACTAGAGCACTTAGTTGGCATACAGGGAACTGCTTTAGGCTGGTTTAGGTCCTATCTGAACGCTCTCAGTTTGTACGTGTCAGCGATTAATCTTCCACGCAAACCAAAGTTAGCCATGGAGTGCCACAGGGCTCAGTGCTCGGACCTATTTTGTTCACATTATATATGCTTCAGTTAGGCAATATTATAAGGAATCATTCTGTAAATTTTCATTGTTATGCGGATAATACTCAACTATATTTATCAATCAAGCCTGATGAAATTAATCATCTAAATAAAATTCAAGACTGCCTCAAGGAGTTAAAAACGTGGATGACCTTAAACTGTTTGATGTTAAACACGACCAAAACTGAAGTTATTGTACTTGGCCCGAAGAATCTACGAAACAAATTATCTAAAGATATACTAACTATGGATGGCATTAATTTGGCCTCCAGTGAGACTGTAAGGAATCTTGGTGTTATATTTGATCAGGATTTATCCTTTAACGCCCACATAAAATCAATTTCAAGGACCGCCTACTTCCATCTACGTAACATTGCAAAAATCAGGCATATCTTGCCTCAAAACGATGCAGAGAAACTAGTCCATGCATTTGTTACTTCAAGGCTGGATTATTGTAACTAATTATCAGGGTGTACCAAGAAGTCAGTCAAGTCGCTTCAGCTGATTCAAAATGCTGCAGCTCGTGTACTAACCAGAGTTAGGAAAAGGTACCACATTACTCCAGTTCTGGCTGCCTTACACTGGCTCCCTATAGAACACAGGATAGAATTTAAAATTCTTCTTCTCGCCTACAAAGCCCTTAATGGGCAGGCGCCATCTTACCTTAAATAATTCATCATACCCTACTGTCCTACTAGGGCATTGCGTTCCAAGAATGCAGGGTTGTTGGTTGTTCCTAGAGTCTCTAAAAGTACAATGGGAGCCAGAGCCTTTTCTTATCAAGCTCCACATTTGTGGAATCAGCTTCCAGTTTGTGTTCGGGCGGCAGACACCCTATCCGTTTTTAAGAGTGCGCTTAAGACCTTCCTTTTTGATAAAGCTTATAGTTAGGGCTGATTAGATTCAGCCCCTAGTTTTGCTGATATAGGCTTAGTTTGTCAGGGGACATCTTACTTCTTCCTTCTCTCCGTCTATACCTGTACTCTCATGTTCCGATTAACCCAGCTTCCCCAAATGTCTTTCTTTTTGGTGTCTATATACGCCGGGATCCGGAGTCCTGTGTCCTGGATCGCGAGCCCTAGATCGCGAGTCGTGGCTGTGGTCCTGGATCATAGGTCCTGGATGGATATCCTCGTGGATTCATCTTCCTATTATACACACATGCATTTCCAAACATTTGGACTACCTATGTTGCACATTTATTATCTTTTCAATTTGCACACGGCATCTATTGCACGTCTGTCCGTCCTGGGAGAGGGATCCCTCCTCTGTTGCTCTCCCTGAGGTTTCTCCCATTTTTCCCTTTAAACTGTGGGTTTTCTCCGGAAGTGTTTCCTTGTACGATGTGAGGGTCTAAGGACAGAGGGTGTCGTATTGTCATACTGATATTCTGTACAAACTGTGAAGTCCACTGAGACAAATGTAACATTTGTGATATTGGGCTATATAAATAAACATTGATTGATTGATTGATTGATTGATTGATTGATTGATTGATTGATTGATGCTGTGGATGGGGGAACAGCAGCAAAACATCTTGTAGCCATCTATGAAAGTCAATATCTGTTTAAAGGGGCCCTATTGTGCTTTTTAGGGGTTTTCCTTTCCATTAGTGTGTTATATATACTTATTGTATTATATTACTGTTTTTTTACTATTCATTCTACCATGTTGTGTGCTGTTTTATATTGTTCCATGCTCACTGCTTGTAGCACTTCGGGATTTGACTTCAAATATGAAGTGCGTTACAAATGAAACCCATTATAAGAATCTCCCGTGTTCTGTGAGTGACAGTTTTTATGTATTGGGGCTGGTAGATCTGACGAAAGCACAGAACAGCTTTAGTTCCTCATCGGAAGGGGCAATCTGAAGGCAAGGTGAAGTGGACATAATATCCTAAATATAGTTTAAACATCAAATGATGTATTGTTTTGCTGCTGTCCACAGCAGTACATTTCACAGCTTCTCGACTGGTATTCCTTTCTGTTTGTCCAAACTGGGGGTGTGCCAACCACAATCTGTTGTAGCTAGGTATTACTCTTACTATGCTTAATAAGCTCAACAGGCCCCTAATTCCAACCATCCAAAATATTCCTTCAATACTCTGTATCTGCTCATTTTATTGTGTGTACACTCGACTTTTAGTTCAACTTAAATGTAACGTTCAATCACTGATGGGATATCGGAATAAGAGCTGCTCAAACTTTATGCAGCTCATTGAAAAGATAATTCTTATGTTCCAGTCAGATTTATGTCAGCTCAGGAAAATGTCTAACATCAAAGCATTCCTGTGTCCAAACACCATGAAAACTCAAGCAGGTGCGATTTTCACACACCCACCTGTTGTAGCTCCTGAATAAAAAAGTCCCTCTACTTTGCTCTGAATGCAGCAGCTTAAAGGATACGACTGGTGTAATTCTATATGTTCTATGAGTCCACAAATCCCATGCAAATATCAAAACATCTCTCAATAGATCCTCACTTTATTTTGTAGACAGTGGCTCTCAGCCCTGAGGCCACTGGTTCCTACTGAAGACAAACATCTTACAAGCAGATCAAAATTGATAATCTTCTGTTTAAAAAGGCTCAGTCATTTCTGCTGTGCACTGTAGTTATTTTTCAAATGTAACCCAAACAGGAGGAAATGGAGCATTTGTTATGGACCATTTTCAGAAACCAATAATCCGTCTTTTGCTACTCAAGTGAGTATTTGGGGCCGAATGACCGACATATTTGGACATTAGTGAAACACATTATGAATAAGATATATCAGGCGTTAGAATGCACACATAACTTGTTTGTTTTAGTATTATTTGTGGGATTTGTTGACAGTAAGAAATAATAATAAAAATCACTAGACATGGCCTTTAAAATAAAATACAAAAACTGAATGTGTGCCTTTAGTGACCCCCTATGATTCCTTGGTATTCAGATTTGTAATCTCCAAAAGACTAAGCCAACTTTGATGCAATAGAATAGATTGTACAATGAATGTTCGATTTGTAGCTATATTTCAATAAGTATTTTCATTATTAATAAAGAAAATACTTTTAAAAGAAGTTGAATGGATGAATTCAGGGGTCAAAATCAACACATGTTTATGACACATTGCGGATTTGTGCCAAAATGAGTCAAAAACATGCTTTCTGTTGACTTTTAAGAAATGGTGGGGATCAGGTTAGAGTAGTGCGATAGCATTAATATTGCACAGACCGGTACTGATATTGCGACATCACTTTGTATGACAAAAAAAGGGTGCAGGAGCGAATTACTGAGCAACGCCTACAGATAAACTACACTTCACTGCTTTATGTGTGTGGACACAGGGCACTAATTTTAAAGAATGATGATTTTAACTAGTTTTTACAGTTGATGCAGGTGCAGATGTGACAGAAATAGGATGGCAGTTATCAAACCAATCTGATAAATTGCAGCCGTTACAAACTAGGAATGTCCTCGCCTAAAGAAGTCCTTCAACATGCATACAGTACAATCAACAGATCTGTGAAACTGATTTTCTCTACCTAAATCAGTTTCACAAAATTAACAGTAATCTTTAGTTTAGATTGGATAAGTATAGTAGAGATGTGCTTATAGGTTTAAAGTGCTTAAGTTTTAAATGACTTTCACACATGTTTTGTGAATTTTGCACTTAATAATTGGGTAATACCTTGCATTATTTGCATCTATCCTACCACCAAAATATCCACTGACACTTAAAAAAAACTGTTTTTAAAAATAGAAAGTTCCTGGACTGAGTTTGAGTGTCAGACTAACAACATGAAATGTGAAATGATCTTCTCCAGGCCCAACTGCTATCTAAAGGAAATCTCTTACAGTCATGATGTGCTGTCTGCAGCAGCACACAATCCTGCTTTTCACCTAATCTACACAGCTTCACACACAGACGAAAACAAGATGTTGCCAAAAATAAAAAGCTTGATCTTCTATATTGACCTTAGATAGAGATAGCGCTGTGTGCACCACACGGAGAACTAGTGCACTGACAAAAGAATACTATTTAACATTTGTGTCAATACAACACAAGCTTTTAATAGTCTATGTTTATATTCTTTATCAGTATCTTTTCAATGCTAGTGGCAGAGGCCTCAGTTCAGCTTGCCTACCTACATAAAAGTGAGTCATCGGAAATAATGCAAATTCGATGTTTGTATTTTATAATATGAATACCGTTCCTAAAAGTCTTCTAAAAAGCTCCAGAACATGAATCCTCAACATTTTGACATCTCTTTTTCTCTTAAAAGTAACTAAGTTTCACATTAAAGTTTGGAATATTATTATTTCCAACCCTGAAGTCGTGATGTTGAGCATATTAAAGTCCACGTGAGCTATGGGTAATAACCAAACTTTAGTTTCTCATGGAATAATCCTTTCAAAATCAACACGAACCCAGCAAGGCAGTTTAAAACACGCACAAATTCTCTCTCGAGTTTCACTGCTTCCCTGGACAACAACAGCAGGTAGGAGCTAAAGTTACCCAGAGGCTGCGGGGCATTAAAGAGCAACTTAAATGTTAAATTCTTTAATAAACACGTGTGTATCATTCCCCCTACCCAAGCTGTTGCCACGGGGACAGATGCCTGTTCAGCTCTTACTGCGAGGCGGATCTCTGCACCTGAACTGTCTCCACCTCACTGGTGTCATTCAAGAGTAAAAGGTCCTCACGGTCTGCATGCGTTTGTGCCATATCCAGAGAGGATACATCCAATAATAGATTCAATCTAATTACTCTTCCGCTTCTCTGGATACTTTATGTTCAATTTGCAAGTTTAAAACTAATTGTAAATCGTCAGCGATGTGTAAAAGGTTCCTCTTTATTAAGTTAGTTTATGTGAACTCAATTAAAAAAGTTAATCTACCTCAGGATGACTTACTTCTTAAGGGCCCTATTATGCTAATTTGTAGTGTGTGGGAGAGAAACTTTTCTGGAGGGAACTTTGGGATTTTAGCCTTTGCAGACCATTTACATACACAAAATCTATATTATACACTAAAGGGAATGGAAAGCCCAAAAAGGGCCCCTTTCATGGGCGCGGGAAGGGGGGTGCTGAGGGCGCTGCAGCACCCCCTAGCGGCAGGCAGGAGGTGCGGAGCTCCCCTGTCTGAATTATTATTTGACGGTTATTGCTGCTCCCGCTGTGCATAATCCAG
This sequence comes from Pseudochaenichthys georgianus, assembly GCF_902827115.2. Classification (NCBI taxonomy): domain Eukaryota; kingdom Metazoa; phylum Chordata; class Actinopteri; order Perciformes; family Channichthyidae; genus Pseudochaenichthys; species Pseudochaenichthys georgianus. The sequence continues at coordinate 8,477,944 of NC_047521.1, read as the reverse complement.
GGTAGGATTTTCACGGCGGCCATGACGGCCATGGCCGTCGTAGCCCCTCGGTCTGGCCGTTATGCCCCACAAATAAGTGTACGTCCTACGGCCACCATGGCCCTGATACTGTTAAAATCTCGAAGTTGCTTTAAAAGCGACAAAACAGTGTTTTCTGAACTGCATGATGCTGCGTTCAGAACGGACGTGATGCGAATATTCTCATCGCTCTAACCCAGGCATCCTCAAAGTCCGGACTCCGTTCCGGATCCGGACCGAACCACAACTGTCTCTGGACTCTGAGCAAATTATACTTTTCATATGTATTATCTGTATTATCTGTGTTATCTGCGAGACATCGCCACAACGCAACGAGTCAAAATGATCCGCTATGTCCATAGACTGCAAACAGCGCTCTGCATGTCCTGTTCCAGTGTGTCTGTCAACGCATTGGTCCAATCACATTCAGCATCCCGTCAGCGTTTTTTCCCAAACAATCTGCGAATCAGAGGCACAGTAGAGCGGGTCTTCGCGGAATGTGGGTGGGAAAAATGTGTGTCTCGTCTCTTTCAACCTGTCTGAGTCAGAGCGAGAGTTTAAAAAAAAAAAAATCAGAGCGAGAGTTAACAGCTCATCTAGTTCCATCTGTACTGTAGCTAGTAGCCTAGTTTCACGTACCGGGGTGGCAACTGACACCCTAAAAATAGGCCTTGCCACCCCAGCTGCCACCCCAGTTGGCAGCTTTGTTTTGAAAGAAAAGTTGTGGCTCATCGGACATTTATGAGAGAAAGTCTCTAATGTCCGAGTGCAAGTGAATGCAGCACAAGATGCACGTCATGTAACCCCTCCCCCGGTCCTGGCGCGAGCGTGGACCGTGGACATATGATTGGCGGCGATTTCATTTGAACAGGACGGCGCAAAACGAGAAGCATTCGGACCCAAGCACTGACGGAATGAAGTATTTGCGGTCTAGAGAAGAGACCGTCAGTTTGGCTGTACTCAGCATTGAATCAAAACGCACTAAAGTTTAGTGCGTATCTTAATACGTTTGTGAGGCGTTTTGCTGAACAAGATGGTAATCTCCGCATTCAGCTGTAATAGACATGTCAACTTGATGCTCTGCTCACAGATGAGCATACAAAACTATTAAGATGATGACCTTACGTGTGTAAATATATTTTTTTCTTTGAGGGGGTCTGCCCCCAAAAAACTGTTTTAAGTCCTGAGAAAGTCAAATAAGACGGTGTGTAAAACTACACTACCCAGCCAAAAAAAATAACCACTTTGATTTAACTAGGCCAGTAGTTGAGGACTTTCCACTGGATAATAACTGAAGTATAAAAGAATGCATGACTGAAGTGATGGAGACCATGTTGAAGGCAAACAAAAAGAGGAAATAACAGGTAAAATCAAGCAAATCCCCCTCTCAGATTCCACAGCAACCAGAAGAACATAAATACTGGCTGGTGATTTGATTAATCAGCTTTGTGATGGAATAAAAAATGCACAGTGCATTTCCTTAGCTGTGGATGAGTCCACTGACACCACTGACAATGCTCAGTTGCTGGTGTTTGTGAGTTTTTATGATGAGGCAAAGGGGGAGTTTGTTGAAGATGTGTGGGGCCTGACGAACCTCAGTGGACACACAAGGGGGCAAGACATTTATAAAGCAATAATGGGAATGCTGAATGAAAGAGAGCTGCCTTTATTCATAACTGTGCAGCTCTTACACTGCGACTCTGATGGGTCAAGCACAGACACAATAACAATGAAAACTGCTGCATACAGATTATTTTTGTTTTTGCAACCTCGTGTTAAGAATCTTGTTGCAATTGTTTAAAAGTTTAAATGACCGTAATAAACGGACCTTTGACTTATTGAAACATTTATTTTGGACCTTTAAGATTTGTATTTGAGTACCCTTGCTCTAACCGCTGGAGTTTCATCGTGGCTGTCAGCTGTGTTTACTCCTGTCATTCAAACAGAACACGCTGGAGAGGGGGCGGGGCTTATTTCCATGTAGATACTGTGGTGGAAATCAACTGCGACAAAATGAACATATTTTACCGTGATTTATTGTAATACACCTTTCAAAATGATGCCGAAGTAACTAAATACTGATACCGGTTAGTAAAAAACATGAATTAATGCTTTGACAAGTCTGCAGATAAGACGGCAAGCGAGAAACCTTTTAAAATGCGTGTTTTCTGAATGGATCAATCAGGCTAAACTAACCTTTAGCTGCTCCGTCCACACTCACAACTACGTCCTAAAGACAGAACACACACACACACACACACACACACACACACACACACACACACACACACACACACACACACACACACACACACACACACACACACACACACACACACACACACACACACACACACACACACACACACACACACACACACACACACACACAACACACACACACACACACACACACACACACACACACACACACACACACACACACACACACACACACACACACACACACACACACACACACACACACACACACACACACACACACACACACACACACACACACACACACACACACACACACACACAAAACATTTGGACTACCTATGTCCAAATGAAAAAATGTTTCCCTCAATGGCCTTTGTGCTCTGGCATGTGGCCTTTGCGCCCTGAAAAAATGTGGCCTTGCCCCTAAAATGACGAAATTCCAAGCCTGGCATAATCTGTGTAATATGTAGCCACTAAATTCCACATTGTTGGTAAAATAATATTTTGGCCAGCCCCGAATGTTTTTCCTGTAGCCCCGGACAATTCTACCTCAATAATATAATACATTAACCGTGCTTTACGTGAACCTCATCATGACACTCGAGAGGACGACAGTACTGTAATTTCCCGTGTTCAGTGAATGCAACAGAGGCAAGACACCAGACCAATCAGAGAGTTGCATGGAAATAAAAGTGTGCTTGTGTCATTCAAGCTCATGTGTGTGTGTGTGTGTGTGTGTGTGTGTGTGTGTGTGGAAATAGCACATTGTGTGTGTGAGAGAGAGAGAGAGAGAGAGAGAGAGAGAGAGAGAGAGAGAGAGAGAGAGAGAGAGAGAGAGAGAGAGAGAGAGAGAGAGAGAGAGAGAGAGAGAGAGAGAGAGAGAGAGAGAGAGAGAGAGAGAGAGACTGGTGCCAGCAGCAGGGACCGTGTTGTTAACATCAGGTTAGCTAGCTGCACTAACGGACATACGGAGCCGTTTGTTCCTCTCAGACTGAGAGGCTCAGGTGAGCTAAAGGACTGAGTGTTTAGATAGTTAACTTTAGTCTAAGTTATCTCAGTGGGTCTCAAACGGTTTGGTCACAAATTATTCAAAAGATTATTTCCGCAGCACACTTTCATATGATCATTATCGTTATAAAAAAAATAAGAGGATAAAGGAAAAACAGTTATGAAATACTATATGGCAGTAAAACAAGAATACAGTTTGAAAGGGGAGTGATTTGTAAAATATCCATAAAGAAAAAGAACATCGGCTTACAGTTGTGTTGAGAGATGTATCCATAGATCTCTTAATGTTGCTCTCAAAGTGCACCAGATTGATGCTTTCAACTTCAATATTTAAAAAAAATCTTCCCGGGGGAGCATCCCCCCGGACCCCCCTAGAGGAGGTGAGGTCCACTCCCCACTCGTAGAAAAATAGCACTTTACCCCGGCCCTGCCTATATGCCGTGAGCTGATTATCGAGCCTTCATTGTAACAGTCGCGGGTGTACTGTGTATTTGCGTGTGGGGAGTGCTTTTGTGCGTGCTCGATAGTGCCCGTAATAGTGTTCACTGGAGTCCAGCACCTCCACTCAAAATACCTTCCCGCGCCTCTGGCCCCTTTAATATAAATGATCTGAAAGCCTTTAAGGCACCACGATAAGAGTCTTTTCTTGTAGTTGATCTAATAAAACAATAATCACCCCTTAACCTTGCCCAAAAATGCCAACAACAAAAAAATACAGATGTAGAAACCATGGCTCAGGAATCGAGGTCTGAGTTAATCCATGCATTTGAGGAATTGTTAAACCGCCAGTATACAGGAATAAATGACAGATGAGGAAATAATAAAACAGAGCCCAGTTATGGTCTGCCTGCTTTACCTCCTGCGTGCAGCACTGACGTCATGATGGAGGGCACCCAGGAGGTCTCGCTGTTGGAGGCGTGGAACTCATTCTGCAGGTCGGTGTAGAAGATTCCCACGCAGGAGGGGAAGGCCAGGGTCAGAGCCAGCACTACGATGGTGGCAGCCAGCACCACCCATCCCCAGCCACCGTCTGGAGCTGTGACTGTTCCCGGCACAGCCACGGAGCCCCCGCTTCCACCTCCCTGCCCCCCCTCCTCGGATTCACACTCGTTGATCTCTTGAACTTTCTCGATGCCGTTGGACTGCTCCAGGTCCCCGGAGGCCTGGGAGTGGAGGCAGCCATCCCTTGTTTCTCCGGTTCCATTTCCCTGAGTCATTTTCTGCTGGGCAGCTCAGGAGGGGCTCCTGTGTTAGCTCTGGAGGGTGTGTGATTCCCTTTCCTGCCCATGTCACTGTGACTGCTGCTACCTTCGACGAGGTAAACTAGGACGACAAAAGCAAACAATGCATCAGGCTGGGCAGAGAAGCTAAAGAGGTGGGAAGCTTTTATGGACGGGGTGTAAATCTAGTTTCATTACAATACCATATTATATTGATTCCTTGGATATATTTGCTGATATTACAGAGGTATGATTTCCATTACATTCAGGGCCCTTTGGTCGATATAAGGAGATATCGTAAACCCATTTAACACAATCAAATACGATAATAAAATCTCACACAAAGCAAACATGACAATGTCATTACTGGCCTCTGTAGGAACAAGGTGCACTTAGATGGAATTGATAATTTGCTCTCAGGTAAAACATCACTGTTTCTTATAGGATAAATATGTAAATCGTTAGATCAACCAATAAACAATCAGATCTCAGATGTAAACATTTCTGATGTTATATTTCATTCCTTTTTGGTCTTCTGAAACAGTTTTTCTTTTATGTACTGCAATGACAAGGTCTGGCAACAAATTATAGAAGGAGCATTTCGGAAAGAATTGCAAATGATTCGGGAAACGTACCAAAGTGAAAAAAGAATAACTGAAATATAACAACACATTTAGCATCTTTAATAGAGTTTCACAGGGTTTGGAACATGTGGGGAATACTGTTTGGAGCTTCAAGGCTACACACACACACACGAGTGAATGGAGAGAGGCAGACTGAAGTGAACAATGTCAACATTCCCTATACACACACTGATTTGCCAAACCACTTATCAAATGCTCATTCACACACACACACACACCAATGGCACAGCCTACGGGAGCAAATTAGGGGTTCAGTATCTCGCCTAAGTGGGCTTGCAATTATGCACACACACACACACACACACACACACACACACACACACACACACACACACACACACACACACACACACACACACACACACACACACACACACACACACACACACACACACACACACACACACACACACACACACACACACACACACACACACACACACACACACACACACACACACACACACACACACACACACACACACACACACACACACACACACACACACACACACACTTCAGGAACTCTAAAACAACCCTTTGACTTCTAACCTCCCGTGCAGCATGCCTCACTTGTTCAGTGTAGATGTGCTCCAGTTTTATCGGCAAAAATCCACACCTAGATGTTTAAAATCTAGTTAACAAAGGAGAGAGAGGCCTGCAGGGTTAAATAGTGGCTGCAAAGGGCATCTGGCTAGCATGAGACTAGCATGCACTTATGAAAACCCTTGTGAATGAATGGCCCTCTGTGCAAATGCTCCAGTAGAATTCCCCCTGGAGACTCTTCATATTATTTCCAGATGTACCGACGACTGAGCAGAGCAACATCCCCTAAGGTTAAGTTGCTGAGTATGTGATTAATAGCTAATGTTACTGTACTCAGAAATGTCCTGTACACTCTGTCTCATCAAATATTTCACATATATGTATTTAGAATATTTTACAAATGCTTTAGCTCATGACACAAAGAGACAAACAAAAGGAAAACTACTTATATTTAAACAAAAACACTAAATCACATGATCAGAAAATACAGATAAACATATCAGAATAACTTGAAGTGCTTATCAGTCTGGATACCTATTTAGTTGAATCAACACATGTTGCAAAAAGCAAAACATTGCAACATAATGCAAGTTCACAAATAACTTATAAGAAAATACTTGAATTACCTTAAAAAAAAGTGCGATATATGGACAATCTTTGGCAGTTTGTATTTCAAAGTGTGGCTTATTGTTATATACATACATGGCTGAGCGATACGTCCAACATCTGGGTTATAGCTCATTTCATATCTCCATAACGCTATAAAGCAGGATTTCCGGAAAGTCAATAAACAAATGGATTATTTATATCCACGTGGTATTAGTCTGTTTTTCTGCACTCCTTTGTGGATTGAATACTTGAAAAGTGAACTTTAGTGGAGAATGAACATCCTGTAACAGTTTCAAGTGAAAATAGAAAAAAACTAGAAATACTAGGGTTTGTTTGCCTTTATATGTTCTATCCTAATAGACATGTACAATTGTCCTAAATCGCATATTCATTTTTCCAAGAATGGCGAATGTTTTCTAATTATTATTAGTTCATGATTTAGTTTGTTCCAAATGTTAAGCTATTCCCCAAGGCTATTGTGAGATATCACATTCAATGGAATGGACGTACAGACAACCATGAAAAAAACATTAATAAACATTATTGTCTACCAATATTGTGCAGAGAGAAGCCTGTCCTATGTATTCTGGGCTAATGGAGCTTAAAGGGTGGAGAAGCATGTAACAGGAAGGATGCACGTTGGAGTTCCAGCTGGTTAATCGAGTGGTAATGTAAAGTGTGGAGAAAAAAACAATCATTTAAAATCCCGTAAAAAAAAAATCAGATTTTAGAGTAGACATTTTTGTAGTGTGAAGTCAGACTTTGCACCACACTATATGTATTAAAAGACAGAAAATAATGTATATTCCATCACAAAAATCAAGAAATTATTATTATTCTAATTTATTTCCACTTGCGCGTTTGTGGCTTTGTGCAGAGTTAGGTTGAGCAGTAGTTTGATATTTACTCTAGTGGTCTTGGCAGTTGGCAATGAAGCCAATATGCAGGTTCACACAAATCCGTTTCTTATTGAAATTAAATTGCGGTCTACTTTTTGTGAAATAAATAGAAAAAAATCCCCTAATGGTAAGAAAAAGCTTTTGTTGTTTTCTGGAAATAAGTTCAGAACAGTATTGGTAAAGCACTTTATAGACCAGAACCAAATGGCAGGAATGTTTTTCAGCATGACTGTCTGGTGCCTTCCCTTCATATTCCTCTTCCTGAGTGTGTTAAGGATCAGTGAGGGGGGGTAGGCAGGCTTCACATATCTCTGCAATCTGATCCACGGAGCCTTTCCTGCAGCCTTGTGTAATCATGCAAATACAAAAATAAGTGTCCCTAAAAGGTGTTTGTAGAGAACATACAGATAAATAAAAGTGATGCTGGACAGCTAATCCTTGCTGTGGGACAGCCCATGGAGGGATGTGAGCGCTGCGTAAGAGTCGCCTGTTTAACATGTCATAAAGTGGAATTTGTTTACTTGCATAAGGCAGCAGAAACGAGCTATTATCCGCATTAAAGATGACTTATTTTCACATTTTAAACTGTCTTAACGCGCAGGTTTTTTTACACATCCACCCACGTGGAAACTCGCTAGGATTTCGTGTTTTGTTTTCGGGTGGAAAGATGCACATAAACACGGTGCAGACTCCATTACATCCCTGTCACATCAAATCATCTTCTCTCGGCAGAACTACTGTCTCGCTTCCAAAGAAGTATTACCACGTCTTCTGTTCCTAAAGTGTGATATCACCCTAAACATCACTGGGTTAGCACTTCGGAGTCAAGAGGAAGCGGTTTAACCATCAATGTCTTCCGTGAACTAACAAACAAATGCTGAAACATCACCTTTTTTTATTGTTGGTTATGGTTGTCCAGCTCCCCGTCGGTCCCACACACTCGGGCGCGGTCGCTCCTCGATTACTGGCGGGGTAGTACCATGGGGCAGACCGCTGACAGATCAGGGACTGCTGCTACTCGTCGCGGAGCTCCAGCAGCGTCCGCCCGCTCGCGGTGGGAGGAGACTGAGGTGGCCCGGAGGGGAGGGTCGGTTTCGCGGCAGCTGCGCAGGCCCCAGCTCTGGAGAGGTGTGGTACCGAAGGCCTGTGTGGTGAACAGCAGGGGGAGGCTCTACTGAAATACTGGCATATTTATATTATTTATATCTTTGAAATGGTGCAGTGTACCAAATAGCACACCGTTTACACAATTTCTAGCGCACTTTACTTGAGTATTTACATGTAGGCCTATGCTATACTTCCCTGCTGAAAAAAACACCATAGACCAGTTTAAGATGGTTGCTGGTTTAGTTGGTAAAGCTGGACAAGCTGGCCAGGCTGGTCTTGTTGGTAAAGTTTCAGCCACACTGGCTTGATCGATGGAGTTGGCTTCTTCAATATGATGCCAATATGGTCTTTTGTCGGCTCTGTATATCAATGCCGACGGTCGACCTATGCTGACAAGTAAGTGAAGAGTAGGCTAGAACATAAAGGTATATTCGCTATAGGGAAATGTCCCAGCAGTTTAGGATAATGAAGGTTCTAGACTAGGCTATTACATTTCTAATTCCTGATAATGACAGGAAGGCATTATAAAAATAATACTCATAGCAGAAATGTCACCCTCCTTTTTTTCCTTTAACAACGACCACAATATAATAATTTTAATAAATCAAATATGAACAATTGAGGGAAATGAGGAAGAACTGATTATTCAAATGTTGTAGTACAAGTAGTTTGTGCATAAATTACTCTGTTCCACGTCTTCAGTCAGTTCTGGACCCTATTATGACTCGGACACTAGTTATACCAAGGCTTATTAGAGGTATGAGTGGTAGGAGAGGAGTGGAGTTATCTTTGTATTTAGGCTGCAAGTCGACAAAGGTGATCAAATGCTGATGCTAATAATGATCCGATTAATTTGATATGGATTGTCTGCCAATAGCGAATCCTGATTCGATTCTTCTAGTTCCCAGATAATACAGCTGCACCATGTACACTAGCTCTATTTGTTTTTGCCATTGTAATTCACCTTAAGCAATTGTTGACTATGCCAACCAACTGTAATTTGTAATGTATTTTACATACTTTAATGGTCAAGTTCTGGCAACCACAGCAGCCCAAATGTTAACGTAAATGTCAAGTTCTCTTTTTACAGCTAGTGTACTTATATCTGTACATTTATTTTCAGTTTGCTTCAAGAAGTGGCTTCAACAGACAGAATGCAGGCCAGATTGGGAAAGGCTGGACGCTACACAACGGGAAACATTATGGACATGAACAAGGAAAAACACTTTCTTTGTTGCCTTTTTCTTGTTACTGTTTTTGTTACCATTTAAATATTGAATTATATTTATTACTTTTATTTTAAATCAAATGCACCTGTTATAGATAATATATTTATTTTTGATGTATAGGTTGATTTGCAGGTTGGTTGTTATTTGCATAATTATTGTATTGTATGTATTTTATTATATTAACTAGCTATTTATTGAATTGAAATAGTGTTATGAACACTATATAATGTATGTATTTTGGTAGGTACCAGAATACATGACTCAATAAATCTTTGTAATATATTTATGTTCTCTAGTTTAAATAATCATACCAGTATTTAAACAATGTATGCTGGTCACCTGGAATCCTGGTAAGCTTCCAGCATGGTATATTTAATACTATTATTAAACATAAGCTGGTGATCGATGGATGCTGGTGACCAGCCCAACATACCAGTATACTATGCTCGTTTAGCTGGTGGCCGGTTTAACCAGCCTAAAGTGTCCAAAACCCCTCTAAACCAGCCAACCATTCCAGCCTAATATCTACTGGCTGGTCAATTTAGCTGGTCAGGCTGGTTGACCAGCCTGCTAAATTCGTCTAAGCTGTTTTTTTCAGCAAGGTTTACACTACATTTCGGAGGGAAATATCGTACCTTTTACTCCACTATTTATTTGACAGTTTCAGATTAACACAAGATTTCAATCCACCTATAAATTCTGATATGTTATTATTGGTGTTGCATTGATTAGTCGACTAATTCATTGATCAGAAAAATAATGACAATATTATTAAATTCATTTTAGATCAATTATATTATGATATTTAAATGAATATCTTAGTTTTTCCAAAGGACAAAACAAGACACTTAAAGACATCACTTTGGACTTTGATAAACTGTGATGGATATTTTTACAATTTTCAGACATTATATAGATGAAAATATTTATTGATATACCATCAAATAAACCATATAATAAGTGATATGTTTTTTATTATTATCTTATTCGTCTTTTTATGTGATCCAATTATTCAAATTGTAAAATAAAAAAGTAATCTACAATATTGCCCTTGGAATAGCAATGTTTTTTTTCTCCATTGGTTCAAAGAACTAAAATGAAATGTGTTTTACAAAATGTCCCAACATTTTACAATGTAAAATATCTTCTCTATGTACCATTCTCACTTTTTTTCACACCATTTCGGTTTTATTTGCACGAGTTTTGATACCGGTCACTGAATAACACCAGTGGGAGGTGAGAAAAAGTGTGTGTGATATGCGTGAAATGAAAAATAGCAAGTAAAACAATACTGACTAGAACAGGTGGCTAAGTGTAACTTTTTAAATCTTTATCTAGGTCTACCATTTTTAAATCCACACTAGCCAACAAACAGTCAGTGAGTCAACATTTTTTAAAACACAGACACATTTTATGATTAAAAACCAGACAGGGTTTGGTTAAAATGTGTTACATGTAAAAGAACAACATTGGAAGACAACATTCAAAAAAATATAAAATAAATAAAAGTGAAACAAAGAATCAGACAAAAACAGTTTTTTGTCAGCTTCTGAAAAATTTTCTGCACAGTCTCAATTGACGATATTCACATTGGACATCAAATACTGTTGATAAATGAACACAAAGTAACGTTTAATAGGTGATATTATTCAATACCTCTAAATGAGTGTACAAGTGTGCATGTCCACAAACGCATGCAGGTGTTTACAGGTTAACTGGCTAAATGATCCATGGATTAAAAAATCTTTCTTTTGTGTGTTGGGCTGCGTAAATGCTTTATCAACCAAGGTTAGGGGCGAGGAGGAGGGGGGCGGGGTCTACAATCTGATTGGTTGGTTAATTTCAAAAGCTAGCTATTCTGTATTTAAGTTAAACCGACGTGACAAAGATACAAAAAGCAGAAGATGTGAGTAGAGAATATGTCTAGTTGTAGACCAACTGTTCAACACAAGACATCTACACCTACACACACAGAGCCATGCCTTCCTCTGCTCCCCCCACCATGCATCACATACACTTTGCACCAACACATGGGTCAGACAAAATCCAGTACACAGTACACATCATAATCTCTAGAACAATGCATGCTCTTGTGTTTTCACGTGCCCAAACAACAGATATATTTATATTATATATGTATATATTTTATTTGTTAAAATTGCACATAATCTGTAGGCTAACTAGTGCATGTGAAAGTAAAAACTATAATGGTCATTAGTTCTATTTTTTGTTCTTACAAAAAGGGTGCTTGATTCGAAATGTCTAGATAATCACAGATCAAGGTCAGTGGTTCGCAAACTGTTTGGCTTTTGACAAGGGTTGCAACTATTGATTACTTTTCTGTTTGTCAGTCCAAAACCAAAAGAGATTCACTTTATTTTGAGATAAAACTGAGAAAAGCAGAAGAATTTAACATTGAGAGGATGGCAAACAGAATTTTCTGCCATTTTCATATGAAACATTACGTCAACAATCAAACACTAGCCGCCCTTATCATGTTCTTTTTCTTTTCATTGAAAATGTTGTAATTCCTCAAGAAGTAAAACATGTGGTGATTCACAAGAAACATTAACAGAGAAAAAAACAACAGCCATAGCGATGGTTCTGTAAGGCTGTACGTTTTGCTTTGAGCTAACATGCTAATGTTTAGCACGTATCCTTTTTACCTCCTTAATTATCTTACTTGCATTCAAAATGTCTTTGATTAGCACTACTGTATTTAAAAAGTACAGCTATTGGTGAAGGAAATGTCATTACAGGAGTCATACAGATCTCTAAGAGTAACATTTAAGCACTTTTTAAGCACTTTCAAGGTACCCAATCCAAAATGATTGAGACTTTTGATAAATAGGGAACAAATAAGGTTTACAAAATGAATTATATGTATACATATTTTATACTGCCACTTTGTTTAATTAACCAGCTGTTTCTTTTAAATTAGATTGCATGTTCTTATAATATAATTGAATCAAAAATCATATTCTTAACCTTTAAGAGAAAATGATGTAGTACAGACGAAAAGCCAGGGATCATCCTCTGGGAACCATGAATATCTGTTCAATACGACATGTTGTTGATCTATTTGGACCTACGATACTAGCATGGCTAAGATACAAAAAACAACTATAATTACAGGAAAAAAAGAGTATATATTGTTGCTTTCCCATCTTTTTAGCAGTCTTGCGACCACTTCTGGGGATACACCCTCAGTTTGGGAACCACTGAACTATACAACCAAGGGAAGATCCAACTGGGTCCACGAAGTTGATGGGGAACAGTAAGTGCTTTAAGAGGTTAATAACACACATTTAACAACGGGATCATTAGAGATAGATCTTGCAACCCAATAACCAAAGAAGAAGAAGAAGCTAATAGAGGTGGAGTTCTAAGTCAAATCCTTATCTGATGACAAGTGCACTGGTGTTTTTTTAAAGATAAGAGCAGCAGGGTAGTCAGCTGTAAATGATCTTTCTGCTGCCGAGTGCTCCTTCCTTATTTTTCAATACAAAATGTTATAAAGCCAAACCACCAGCAGTGTTTACAGCAGATTGGGACACCATTCTGAACCTCCAGGAGTGATAAGGGGCAGCACAAAGCAATGGCACAAAGCAAGCAGCTGGTTATCATTTGGAGTTTGTCGGTATTGTAAAATAAAGCAGGGGAAGAGGTTTGTTTGGCTTGCCTCTCCCCGAAACACTGACATTGAAAACAAGCTAAAGACCGCATTACACCTCAGGTAGGTGCCTCCTGGATTTTTTTTAAGGTATGAGAGGCACCTTATGATAAGAGGGGAGAACAACTGTGCACAACACAGGTCAAAAGGCACGACACTGGACACAGACGAAGGGGAAACAACACCCAAGGTGCTTTGCAAAAGGCCCAGAGAAACCACAAAGGGGAGGGAGGGGGAAAAAGCTCCTCAATGAGACGTTTGGGGCATTTTATAGCAACGCTCAGTCTGCTCACAACTCTCCGGAAAGCAGACTCAAACTGCACAACACAGCAAGAGGAAATAAAACAATGAAGAAGAAGTAGTCGCATCAAAGTTTGAGCTCTGAGACCTGACTGAGCATCGGGGAGAATGACGTCAGCACAGGTACAGTTTCTTTTTTTGTTCATGCTTGATATAACATAACTGCATCAAATATGCGCTTTATACAAAGAAAGGGTGTATCAAAGTGATCGGTTAGAGATCCAGCGCTCTATTTAGATTTCACGTGCCAGGATTTAAAACGTGAGGCCTGGCTGCACGAAATGTTTTGATCTGATATGTGTTGTGGACCAAACGTTTAAGCTGCTCATTTAACAAGGCCGCAATGAAATCAGTAACAACGTTTTAATAACAGCTATTAGCATACCTTTGTGGGTTTAGTGGTAAATCCATTAGTGAATTAACGGCTCGAAAATTAATGGTTTCAGTTTCTCAAATGTCAAGATGTTCCATATTTCTCTGTTTTATATCATTGAGTTATAATGTTTGTTTTTTGACTGTAGGTTGATTAAACTGTTTTTGCCGATAGGCTAGGATAGCTTTCTCAATAAACAAATGAATAGCTAAGTTCTAAAAACGTCTGAAAATACTAAAGAATTTTATATTTTTTTGACCTATGGAAACATCAAAGTGTCTTGTGTTTTATCAGAGGAAAAACACAAACATGTACAATGATTTATTTTCAGTCATAAGCTCCGGTTGCTTACCCCTGCTGATTTAGTAAATGCACATTTTAGGTATGAGCCGATGCACCTATACTTGACTTAAAGTGCATATTGCTTATACGTGATTTGAAAGCTATGAAGCATACCAATTTGACCTAACAATCGTTTAGCGTGTTCAGGGTTAGCATTCGACATCTAATGTAGGTTTCCATAAGTGTTAAACGATTTGAACAAAATATTGCTCATCATTATTCTCATTTTCATTGAAATGTATATTCATTTGATTTTCTTCCTCGGGATCTGTTGGCCAGGATTTCTCTGTCGTACCAATACTTCAGGCAGAATGGTATTCGACACATATTCTGCCTTCAATTTAGTGCACGACTGCAATTTCAATAGAACTTCAGACTTCATTTGCATGTTGCTCCAATGTTGTGTTAAAAACAGCACTATCACACAGCAACTCAAGTATACGTAAAGAGAAACGTACTTTAGCCAATAAAAACAGTGTCACATAAGATCTGAAATAATGCGGTAGGTTTGCTTACAGTCTGTAAATCTCTGTGATAATGTAAGCTCAGGTATCTCAGGGTTTAAGCACAAAGAACTCAGTTGCTACAAGTGCTGCAGAATGTAGGACAACGCAGATGTTTGGGTGGTAAGTCGAGAGGCAGCTGAAAGTTGGGAGAACATCGGCAGTTTTCTCTCATTACAATTTTAAGATATGCAAGAATTCGAAGTAGGATATCGTAGAGAAAACTTGGATGTTGTTTTTTTGATAAAACGTGATATTTAAGTGATGGACAGAAAGCAGCGAGGCACTGCGTACACACACCATATTATCGGGCGGGAAACTTTCAGAAAAAAAATTCATGATTATGAATAATGATATTTTCTCCATCGTTTAAATAGACCCATATGTAAATATATAACAACTATGATACAGAAATCAGTACTTACACCATTTTGCATTTCATATAATTTCATCATGTAGCCTATATAGATCTATATTAAGATTCCTCACATGCCTGGACAAATTGTACACAAGTGTAGTCTTTTTTTTCTTTTTTTCAGAGTTTTCTTTTTGCGTGGACATTATTATCCCTGGGAGGTAGAGACCAAATCGAGCCCAGGGACAGGAAACAGGAGGGTGTTGTGATGTGTACAGCGAAACGGAACAGAAACACCTGCAAGGTCGTTTACTCTCAAAGTGTTTAAAGACTGAAATGCTGCACAAGGATGGCTCAAACAGAGACTCTGCGTCACGCTGCCTTCAAATCCTGCGCCCTTCATCCTCCGGGCTCTGTGTGTTGCCTCAGAGATCAGCCGAGGATTCTGGGAGTGCAGATCAAGACACGGCAGTCGCTCCATTCACAGATTCAGGTAAAGAGGCTCAGACAGAGGAGCGGTATTCATTCCTTTACGTCCTTTGAGAGTCCTGAGGAGGTTCCTGCTTAGCCAAAAGTAGAAGTGATGATGATGATTTAGAGTAGCTTTGAGCTGGGCGTCCATCCGCTGACAATAACACGGGGCTACAATCAGTACCGTAGCCTGCCTGCACCGCAGTGACACTGACCATGAAGAAAAGCTGCTATGAGGAAGAAAACACTCACTGGTAATCCCTTTTTAAAACTCCCCCTGAAGTGTTCCACAGCCAGCCACGGAGGAGGAGGAACATCCGGGTGGTGTTGCAGCACTGGAGGGGGGGGGGGGCGTCGGCAGCCCCCGCTGTGGAAAGGCACACCAGAGGAGGAGGGGCGGGGCGTCGATGACGATGTAGACAGAGGTGATGTTAGAAAGGTAGAAGGGGAACTCATGGGTCTTTAATGAAAACTGGAGGAAATGTTTGTTATTGTCTTTTTTTTGTTGGTAAAGTGTTATTTAGCTCAGCGCCTCGTCTCCTCACATCCGCGAGCCTCGCTCCTGGAGGATCTGTGAGGACAGATGGAAATATAAGTCAGTGGAAATCAAAAAATCATTTGCCTAATTTCAGGTAATTAAAGCTGGGGTGATCAAGTAATTGTTTAAGCCCCTGTCACACTGTCCCAAAATTGACACCCGATGGACACACGAATATGGAATTGTGAATTTCGCACGAAGATGGCACGGAACCACACACGAAGGCAACATTTACATTACATTTAAGACATCGGGCCATTCGTGAGGGCATCTTAAGCCATCGTATGATCGCTGGTGGAGTTTCTCAGGCTCCGGCAGCAACTTCGTGAGCGGTGGCAAAATCTTTGGCATGCCAAAAAATTGCCGAAGGACCTTGAGAAGGTTCATTTTCGTGTTGAATTCGTGTGTCAATTTTGCATTTTCAGCTCACCTTGGCCTTCTCGGTGGGCTCGATGACGATGCCGTTGGTGGAGTTGTTCAGTTCCCGGGAAACTACACATAGAAACTCTGCCTGGTCCTCGTTGCCGTAGTTATAAGAGGAGCCGATGCTTATGAGCTGAGGACAGGCAAAAAGACCAAAGTAAGAATTATGAAGTACACTTTTATGTTATGTTAGTATTCTTTCTGAGTTCAGCATTTCAAACATGATGAATATTTTGTGCACCTGCTCGAACTTCCAACCGTCTGACATGGTAGAGACCATCTGTGTGAGTTCCTCCTCTTGGCACTGTAGTACTCGGTACACATGCTTCACAGGGCCCTGAGGGACAGAAACAACATCAACAATCTGCACACAGATCAAAGAAAGCTATTTTTGTTGTGTTTGTACTGGAGTTTTATCTGTACCTGGGATGTTCGGTTCTCGTTGTCTCGTATCCTCTCTTTCACCAGCCTCACCAGTGATGCGATGTTGTAGAACTCGGCTTCCTCAAGAACGCCTGACACAAAAAACAGACTTCATTGTGTGGTTTGTATACACTCAAAATGAATATTCCCAGACAAAGATTTTGCATGATGTTTGAGCAAAATAAATCCTGATGAAAGTATTTTACCGTCCTCAGCCAGATTTTTATCCATGATCAGTTTTCCGTGGCGAAGGTAGTTCAGGATGGGGCCGAAGTATGTGGGGTCCCTGTCGATCAGGTAGGCTCCAGTCTCATCCTGTGGGAGCAAATTAAAGGACGACATGTGTGATGGGGATTTGGTTTCCTTCTTGTAAATACTGTAGTCTCTTTGCAGCAATGGGAAAAGGGACAAATGTTGAATCAGATAATGTCCAGGAAAACATATTCGTTAAAGAGACGCTTTGAATAGGAGCCACACAGCGACTATTTTAGTGTAAGAAGGATATTTCTGTATCAATAACAAGACATTTCATAACATTATGGCCGATTATATGTTTGAATCGAGAAATTAAGAAGCTGTTTAATTGATAAATAAAGATAACGGATCAATATTATTGTTAACTCCCTACACATTTGTTTTCCAATGTCACAACAGTAGCTGTTAAAGTGTTTCTCTTTTTCAAATGAATTAGTATGTTGGTATGAATATCTTGCCAATCGACTGATGTTAAAATTATTTTTTTACCAAAGTTTTTGCCTTTTGTTTTGGTGCTTTTCTTTGTCTAAAGTAAACTGAGTTTCTTGTAAATATTGCAACACCCCAGTAAATGGAACTCAACTTGAGGGTTTGTATTTATTTCAAACTCTTCTCTTATTGACTGTAGGAGTATTTCTATATTTTTGTTTGCTAATATTTGCTAATAGTACATATTTCACCACTGCATATCACCAAAAATACATTATAATTAGGACAAACGGATACATATCATGAAGGAAACAGTGAATCTCGCTTTTAGGATCCTAAGATACTTCTAGCTTTAGTTCTACTGGGCTTTATAATGAACAAAACTATAAACAAATCCAATTAAGCCCAATAAGTTGTGTGTGTGTGCTCACTTTGTCGGAGTCCAGGTCGGGGTCTTCTTGACACAGTCGGGACAGGAAGGATTTGGGGTCCCGACACAGCGTCTGTTTGGTCGTGACGAAGTAGGTCCCGCCGACGTTCAGGCGAACCCAGCGCGAGCCCGGCTTGTCCGCCGGTTCGGACGGGGAGCTCGGGTTGCTCTTCCCCGGGAACCCAAACACAGAGCGTCCGCCGCTGCCGCTCGACACCCCGCCGGGGCTGAGCTGGCTGCTCCGCGGAGGAACCATGAGAGTGGGCGACGCCAGGCGCACAGAGCCCCGGACATCGCGGTGCTGCTCGGGCTGCTCTATGGTGCCAGTGCCGCTCGACTCCACGACATGCAGTTCAGCCATGTTTTCTATTAGTCTGAAAAGCACACACGATTAGCTAACGACACACTGCGGGGAAACACTTTCGCCCAGCCGATTTGTAAACAGAGCGGAGAGGATATTTTTCTCCGACGGGGCGGTTGGCATCAGGGCGTTGCTGCTCGCGCTCGATCGCCTTTGTCTCTCCAGCGCCGAAGATTAAGACACGGATATGATTATCAAAGGCTGTACGATGTTAGCAGCATCGCGTTTAATCGTTTCTGCTCAAGATAAATTGCTCATTCTTGTCTATTCAAACGTTAATCAGAGAAAGGCAGCTCTTCCGGGTTGTAACCCTTGTAACATGATTACTGTTTACTTCCGCTGTGTCGTCGTTTTTCAAAATAAAAGCTAAAAGTAATATTTGGTAGGTGGAAGTTTAGCCTCCCAAATAATAACATTTATTAAAATGTTAATATATGTGAAATAATATATAGTGTTTATAAAAAACATTTATTTTAGAAATATAACAAATATATCTTATTTAACAGGCATCCTTTGAGCATGATACCTTTATGTTTACATTCATAATGATATAGCCATATATAAGACAAATCATAAATGACGGAAAGGGACATATTTGACAGTATTTGGCTTACAATTACGCTTATATTTATGATAACATAATGTTCTCCATCATTGTAAATGAATTCCCTTTCTGTTTAGTTTTTTTTGGGTATATTTTTTCTTTATATTTATGTTCTATAAAAATAAGAAATAAAAGCATTGTTGTAGGATTCTTTTTTAACCTTTGGAGGGCAGTGTGGCGCCATCCCCGCCCCTATTACAGCAGAAGAAGAAGGATTTGACTGGTTGTGGGCGCGTTTGGTGCTTGTTTGCTGTTGTATTGAAACAGACACGGCTGACAGGTATAGTGCTTGTTGAGACTCTGGTTACACCTGTAATAAGGCGTATTATTACTGAGTAACGTTGTTATTACAATTCAATTAATTATATATTTCATGCTTTATAAGTTAGCTACGCAGTTAGCTTCCTAATGGTTTATTTTACCCGAGGCAGTTACCAAGCTAGCATCAAATAACTGTTGACTGTTAGCTCAGTCAGCATCACAGCTCGTAAGAGAAGATGGTGCACGCACGCATTTAAAATATCTGGTTGAGACTACATCTGTTAAATTAAATAAGTTGGTCAGTAGGAGTCATCTCTATATGGGGCTAGTCTATTCTTTTTATTGTTTCATTTAATAAAGTGTGTGTTATTCCAGCTGACTGAGCCATGAGTGAGTTCAGGATCCACCATGATGTGAACGAGCTGCTGAGCCTGCTCCATGTCCGAGGAGGTGATGGAGCAGAGGGCTACATCGACCTGCTGCAGAAACACAGGACTCCCTATGTCAATACTACAGTGTCTTCTCACAGTGCTAAGGTGAGTGTTAACAGACATGCTTTAGTAGAACTTCATAAGCAGGCAAAAGTCTTACAACGTGACAGACTTCACCGAAAGTGATAAGGTGGCATGAAAGGATGATATTAAGAACTTTTGCAGGCCTCATTGTCCAACAAATGTTTTTTTAATCAAATGTTTCTGCATCAACTGCACATTGCACTTTGTTGAGTTCATGCTTGTGTCGCAACTTATGGAGATGGATACATAAATATGAATTACTGAGACATCTCTTTGCATGTGCTATTCATGTTTATTGTTTAAAATACATGCCTGGATCTGGATGAACAATGGCATAATTTTAGTATATAACATAAATACATCTTTCTGTGGAAGGAACCACAACAATTTTGAAATGTGTTGCTAATTGTGAATATATTCCTATATTGCCTGTTATAATTTTCAGGTCAAATTAGCTGAGTTTTCTAAAACCCCCGAGGACTTCTTGAGGAAGTACGAGGAGCTCAAGTCCAAAAATGTTCGAAACCTCGACCCTCTTGTCTACCTGCTGTCCAAACTCTGTGAGGATAAAGAGGTAACACATTGTTTACAAGCAGCTTATTATCTGTTTTTCTTTGTTTATTACATCCGATAAACTTACTTCACACTTTGGTTTAATGGATTTTAGGTGATCATGGTGTAAAGAATGAATCCTATTTTTGACATGATTATATAATTCCTCTCTCAACAATGGTTGATTGTTGATTTTCCACCACGTTAAGAAAGCGAGATAAACCTCCGTTTGACCTCACTCGTTAAGCTTTCTTATCACAGTGTCTCACAGCTATGTCATGATATTTTCCGTAGACCCTCCAGTTTCTGCAGCAAAATGCCAAAGAGAGGTCAGAGTCATCCACAAACACCACGGCAACCACGACCACCAGCTACAGTCTGCCTCAGACCAGCACCAAGATGTCCATGCAGGAGCTGGACGAGCTGCGGAAGAAGCTCGGCAACGTGACGGCCAGCTCCAACGCTCCACTGGTGAGCAATTATAACTTGGATGCATCAGATCCGAGGTCAGGTTGGCCCGACACAATGTAGAACAGGCCATTCAGATGAAGTCAACTTGGATGGAAATGATTTCTCTTGGAGGGTTTAGTGGGTTTAGTGATGTTAGGGGTTCAATTATTTTCAATCCCATCTCGAGGTATATGCGTACTTTTCTTCCTCTACCTCAACAGAGTCAACAACCTACTTTTTACGACACACTTGCTGTTTAGGCCATTATTAAGGTCCCATCAGGACTCAAAGCCTATGGCAAGAGAGTCAATCATAACAATACTAGCTTCAAATGACATTTTGCCCTTTTATCAGCTCTTGATGAATCCGCCTCTCTTTGTCATTTGTGTTTCCTGTAGCCTGCGGAAGTCACACGGAAGATGCTGCGGGACAAACACAACAAGAAGAACCCCACCCTGCCCAACCCTGTGTTTCCTAACTGGGTGTACGACCGTCCTGCTCTCCTCGGAGACTTCATCACCAGCTCCGTCCCCTCAGGAGATCCAGCTGTGGCTATCGGTAAGCCAACATATTAGAAATTAATTTCTGCAGTGAGCAGCCCGACACTAGCTCATTATCCACCCGACTGGATCATCATCGACCTGCAATGAGTTGTGTTCTACTTCAAAATACTGTATTTGTTGTTGTTGTTGTTGGTGTTTATACCTGGGTTTTCTGCGCTCAGGTACGATGCCCCTGCCTGCTCAGGAACAAGCTCTGGTGGAGGATCTGCTGTTTGTCCTGGTTGGTGTTGATGGGCGGGACATCACAGCTCAGCCTGTCCTGGGGAGGCAGAACCGCTCCTTCATCGTGGATTCAACGCTGGACATGTCCATCAAAGAACTGGTTAACAGAATATTACCAGTTGCGTCGTATTACTCCACTATAACACGGTAAGAATATGAATATGTCAGTTGTTCATATACATTTATAATCTGAGGACACATTATCAGATGGTTCTGTTGTGTTCATCGTTCAGCTTCATTGAGGAGAAGTCGTCCTTTGAGTACGGCCAGGTGAACCACGCGCTGACGGCGGCCATGAGGACCCTGATGAAGGAGTACCTGATCCTGGTCACTCAGCTGGAGCACCTGCAGCGGCAGGGCCTGCTGTCCCTGCAGAAGCTCTGGTTCTACATCCAGCCCACCATGAGGACTATGGAGATACTGGCCTCCATCGGTGAGACTGATCAACATGTTTGTCTTTGATTGGGGCAGTGTTCATTTTAATAATGAAAACTACGACTAAATATGTTTTGCTAACGTTTATTTTCAAGGTCAATAAACACTAACTGTGACTATATCAACAAGTAATATTGTTGACAAAAAAGACAAGATTAAATGTAGTTTAAAAACAAAGTATGTATTTGTCCGACTAAAACAAATCTAAAATAGTCATGTTTTTTTAATCCAGATCCAACTAAAATACCCCGACCTTTAGTCAACTAAAACTTAGCAAACAGAATGTAGTTAACAAAATATGATAAAAACTAACAAGGACATTTGACAAAGGACTAAGAAGGAATAAATAAAAATACCTGACAAAAGTAACTCTAATTCAGTGTGACCCAGCAGTTTGAGCTCAGCTGTTGATGTCAACATGTCATCCCTAAACAATACAAGTTCAACCTAATAACGTGCGTTATACCCGGGGGGGGGATTCTTTACTGTTCGAAGATAGAATTGGTGAGGAAATGTTTTTGTTATTTTCTATAGATAACTGCACTAATCAAACCGGTCCCTTTTAAAAATATGAAATCGTTTTTCTTCCACTCGTTTCACAGCTTCCTCGGTGGACAAAGGGGAGTGTATGGGGGGGGCGACACTGAGCCTCCTCCACGACCGCACCTTCAACTACACCGGGGACAGCCAGGCTCAGGAGCTGTGCCTCTACCTCACCAAAGCAGCCAGCGTGCCCTACTTTGAAATACTGGAGAAGTGGACCTACAGGGGCATCATCAAGGATCCTTACAGGTACAGATTACATTGACGCTCGAAAATAACACATTACACTTGTATTTTACGACGGCTATTAGGACCGTTGTTGTTGAGAGTCAAGGGAGAACTGTGACGATGAAGTTCCTTCAACAATTAGGGGTAAAAGGATTACACCATTTTCTTGATTAAAGAGTACATTTGTAATGTTAAGCTCGTAAAGTTCCTCTGCCAGTGGGTCCCATAAAAGATATTTTTTGTGATCTATCATAGAATCTACTCCGTGTTTGAATCTGATTGGCTTCCATTGTCTATATTTGTTGCCCCACAGTGAGTTCATGGTGGAGGAGCACGAGCTGCAGAAAGAGAAGATTCAGGAGGACTACAACGACAAGTACTGGGATCAGAGATACACCATCGTGCAACATCGCATTCCTTCCTTTCTACAGAAGATGGCAGACAAGATATTAAGCACAGGTAGAAAACAAACTAACAAACAAATGTCAAACAGTAAACCTCTCTTAAACAAGATATTGATTTTCTTTCTCTGTCATTCTGTAGGGAAATACCTGAATGTGGTGCGGGAGTGCGGCCGCGATGTGACGTGTCCTGATGCTAAGGAGGTGCTGTACACCCTGAAGGAGAGGGCCTATGTGGAGCAGATAGAGAAAGCTTACAACTACGCCAGCAAGGTCCTGCTGGACTTCCTCATGGAGGAGAAGGAGCTGGTGCTACGCCTCAGGTAGATGCTGAGCGGGAGATGAGAGAGAGTATTCAGTCTTTCAAAGCCCTAGTGTCCTTTATGGAAGCATCTGCATTTATTTCTAACAATAATAACTATCCATTCAATATAAGTCCACGCTTTCCTCTCCCTTACTGACAACATATATACTTAAAGACAGTCATTTCATCTGATAACCACTCTTTTTTGACCTTTTTGTTTTGTTTTATGATGTTATAAAAATATGACATTCAAAGCTAATTTAGAAAACCTCAATAGCATTGAATACAAAGAAATACCCATCTATAGATACTAGGGATGTAACGATATATCGAATATCGTGGTAAATACATTTCTCAATACCGTCATGAAAGACAAAATCTACCGATTTAAAAAAAAAAAAAAAAAAAAAATTTTTTAAACCTTTATTCAACCAGATTGAGATCTCATTTTCAAGGGAGACCTGTCCAACATGGCAGCAAGTAGGTTACAACATGAACATAAAACAACAGATAACACAAAAGGACATCGTATTTACATTGACAAGTACCAACAGTATATTTATATCTCGCCCCCTTATATCTAAGCCTCACCTTCTTGGCAAAAACTGTATTGTTTTTGAAGTGGTGGAGACACAATGCACAGTTTGACCCACTGCTGTCACCCATGGCCAAAGCATATCTCTCTGTCCCAGCAACATCAGTACCAAGCAAGATAGTTGTTTCCACAGCAGGGGATTTTGCAAACGCCCAAACATCCCAGCTTCTGCAAATGTGGAGATGCTCATATTCCTAACAGATAACCTTGATGATGCTGAGTGAGTGACTTCGTGAGTTAGAGTTGAGTTACTTGAAAAACTATAAAGTGAAACTTGATTTATTCTATTGCAGGGTCTGGTTATTATATTGTTGACACTTTAAAATACTACTATCCTACTAAAATGCTGTAGAAATAAGATGTATTATTCAATAAAGAAAAAAAAATTCTAGTAAAAAAAAGAAGAAAAGAAAATTCATTTTTTTCCCTTTATTTTTCAATATCGCGATAAATATCGTACCGTGGACTTTTTATCGCGATGTTATCGTACCGTGAGTTTTTGGTATCGTTACATCCCTAGTAGATACTCATATTTGGGTACAAGTCTTGCTTACAATCTTTTGGATGTAGTGATTCACCGATATTCCTTTAAAACTCGATGTGTCTGTGTCTTTAGATCCATCAAGCACTACTTCTTGATGGACAAAGGGGATTTCTTCGTGCACTTCATGGACCTGACAGAGGAGGAGCTGAAGAAGCCGGTGGACGACATTGTTCCCCCCCGACTGGAAGCCCTGCTGGAGCTGGCTCTGAGGATGAGCACCGCCAACACCGACCCCTTCAAAGACGACCTCAAGGTAGGTGCAAATAACCATACTGTAGTTCAGTGTCCGTTGGAGCAGGCAGCGGTTTACATTTATTTTAAGTAGATGAAAAGCCTCACTACCTGCTCAGCAGTAAACATCAGACACAGTAAGAGACCAGCTGGTGAACTTAGTGGAGCATTTAGCAGCTAAAGAGCCACATGTTTCCCCTCATTTAGTAGAGACCAATAACAGAGTTTAAAAAAAGAGAGATAATATTGGATTTATTGGATAAAATGCGAGTTGTCATTAAGTCTTGTTTGTGCTACCCCCAAGTGGCAAGAAGTAGTTATTGCATGTTTTTAAAGGGGACATATCAAGCCCAATTTTAGGTTTATACTTAATAGTCATATGTTTTGTTTCTATAAGAAAATGTTCACACATTTAATGTTTAAAAAACACACTTTTGATGCTATTTGTGTGCATATACCTCTATCTGTCAAAAGTAGGAATAGCATAATATTTCCCCTTTAAAGACACATGTATGCCTTAGCACAAAGTAACATTTACAGAGCATCCGGAAAGTATTCATACCCCTTAACTTTTTTTACATTTTGTTATGTTGCAGCCTTATTTCAAAATGGATTAAATTGGTTTTTTTCCTCAACATTCCACACACAATACCCCAGAATGACCAATAGAAATAAAGTTTCTAAATAATCAAATGAAATATCACATGTACATAAGTATTCTCACCCTTTGCGTTGACACTGAAAATTGAGCTCAGGCGCGTTTCCACTGATCATCCTTGAGATGTTTCTATAACTTGACTGGAGTCCACCTGGAGTCAATTCAATAGATTGGACATGACTTGGAAAGGAACACACCGGTCTATATGAGGTCCCACCGCTGACAGAGCACATCAGAGCACATCAGAGCACATCAGAGCACAAGCCAAGTCATGAGGTCCAAGGAGTTGTCTGCAGACCTCAGAGACAGGATTGTATCAAGGCACAGATCTGGGGGAGGGTACAGAGACATGTCTGCAGCATTGAAGGTCCCAACGAGCACAGTGGTCTCCATCATTTGCAAAGGGAAGATGTTTGAAACCTCCAGGTCTCTTCCTCGAGCTGGCCGCCCAAACCAAACTGAGCATCGGGGGAGAAGGACCTTAGTCAGAGAGGTGACCAAGGACCCGATGGTCACTCCGACAGAGCTCCAGTGTTCCTCTGTGGAGATGGGAGAACCTTCCAGAAGGACAACCATCTGTGCAGCACTCCACCAATCAGGCCTTTCTGGTAGAGTGGCCAGAAGGAAGCCACTCCTCAGCCAAAGGCACATGAAAGCCCACATGGAGCTCCGAGGACTCTCAGACCACGAGGAACCAAATGGTCTGGTCTGATGAAACCAAGATGGATCTCTTTGGCCTGAATGCCACGCATCATGTCCGGAGGAACCCAGGCACCGCTCATCACCTGGCCAACACCATCCCTACAGTGGAGCATGGTGGCGGCAGCTTCATGCTGTGGGGGTTTCTCAGAAGCAGGAACTGGGAGACTAGTCAGGATCAAGGGAACGATGGATGCAGCAATGTACAGAGAGATCCTTGATGGAAAGCTGCTCCAGAGCGCTCTGGACCGCAGACTGGGGCGAAGGTTCACCTTTCAACAGGACAGCGACCCTAAGCACACAACCTCCATAACAAAGGAGTGGCTTCAGGACAGGTCTGTGAATGTCCTCGAGTGGCCCAGCCGGAGCCCAGACTTGAACCGGATTGAACGTTTCTGGAGAGATCTGAAAATGGCTGAGCACCGACGCTCCCCGTCCAAGCTGATGGAGCCTGAGACCATCTGCAAAGAACAATGGGAGAAACTGCCCAAAGAAAGGTGGCCCAGCGTGTAGCACACTCAGAAGACTTGAGGCTGGAAGTGCTGCCAAAGGTGCTTCAACAAAGTATTGAGTTAAGGGTGTGAATACTTATGCACATGTGATATTTGAGTGTTTTATTTTTGAATAATTTGCAAAAATTATTTAAAACTTTTTTCACTTTGTCATCATGGGGTTTTGTGTGTAGAATGTTGAGAAACAAATGAATTTAATCCATTTTGAAATAAGGCTGTAACATACAAAATGTGGGAAAAGTGAAGGGGTATGAATACTTTCCGGATGCACTGTAATTAAAAAACTTTCAGTAATTTAGGTGATACCTTGCTGTTTTCTTGCACTAGGTAAAATACATGTAGTATGGTTTTATGCAGTAAAATCAGTATTGCAATGTTGACAGGCCAATATCGGGGGGCAAGCAAACACCACAACCACAATACAAATAATGTACATTTCATCTCAGTAGAGGATCGGCGGAACAATTGCCCCCAAAGACTTGTACAAGTGCCAATTTAGCACTGCCAAACAATAACAGAGGAGAAATAAATACACATAGCCCGATATTATTCTGTATCATTGCAACCGGACTGGTTGCAGACTCAACGGGACAACTCTCTGCACCCCATGGTCCTTCTCATTTAATGATTCAATAATAAACACATATTTCATTTGTTTGTTAAATGTAATCCAGAAAGCGGCTCAAATACACTTTATTAGCCACAACTATCTTGAAAACCCTCGACAAATGGAAAGAAAATGATAAGCTATAGGAATAACTAGAAACATAACTTAGCGATCCATCCATTCCTTCATTATACCGTCACTAATGTAGTTGGTTCTCTTCACCCGCACACTGATCCCATGATTCATAATGTTACACTTCCTCTCTTCTCTCCACAGATTGACCTCATGCCTCATGACGTCATCACTCAGCTGCTGCGGGTGCTGGCCATCGAGACCAAACAGGAGAAGGCCATCATCAACGCAGAGCCCACCGAGGTGGGCCTCAGCGGCCTGGAGGCCTTCTCCTTCGACTACATCGTCAAGTGGCCCCTGTCACTCATCATCAACAGGTACTCAACTACTGAATTGATCTAATATCAAAAATACATTCACAAGTAAGTACTTAACAAAAATTAAGTAGACATATAAGGAATTCTTCTTTGTTTTTCCAGTATCCCAGTTTGACAGGAATGTGTCCCTGGAAGCATATATGCAATTAAACACCATTTGTACTTGTATGCATGTTCCAGGAAAGCCCTGACGAGGTACCAGATGTTGTTCAGACACATTTTTTACTGCAAACACGTCGAGAGGCTGCTGTGCAACGTGTGGATCTGCAACAAAGATTTCAAGCTGTACTCTTCACATTGTGCCAAATGGTGAGTTGATATAAAGTGAATTTATGTACAAATCTCTACCAGAACAATGTCCTCACACTGTTCATTCTGCAGGTTTGCTGCTGCCTTTGCTCTGCGACAGCGCATGCTCAACTTTGTGCAGAACATCCAGTACTACATGATGTTTGAGGTGATGGAGCCCACCTGGCACATCATGGAGAACAACCTGAAAACAGTGAGTGGAACCAGGTCCTCGCTGTTATCCTACGGTCAATGTGTTTTAGTCTAACAACATCACAGTTAGCTGACAGCCAGCTGATGGGTAGCTTACAGCTGGCATTTTTGTTTTGTTCTAACCTCCTGTCTTCTGCAGGCGTCAAACATCGATGACGTGCTCTGCCATCACACCAGCTTCTTGGATAACTGCCTGAAAGACTGCATGCTGACGAACCCCGAGCTCCTGAGGATCTTCTCCAAACTCATGTCCGTCTGCGTCATGTTCACAAGCTGCATGCAGGTTTGTTGACAGGAGGATAAAGAGAACATATTTCTGAATATAGTGTCTTCTTTCTGCTCCTGGAAGATACAACAATGAGGGGCAGATCCTGTTACTAAGATGTTTTTTCCTTTTGTATTTGAAAGCGGTTCACTCAGAGCAAGAGGTTGGAGCGCCTCTCTAAGGAGCAGGGGACTATGGACGGGCCTCCCACTGAGAGGGAACATGCTGAGGAGGCAGAGAAGAAGAGGCTGAACACAAAGGTATTTCCATTAGATCATCAAAAACATGACGCAAAAACATCAGAAAAGTTCCATCCAAACCAGACAATATGAAATGACTGGTGAACAAAGATCTGCAGCTTCTGAGTGAAACGGTTGTGTTCTCTCCCTGCTTCAGTTATTACCTGAGCATGCAGACACCCTCCAGTCAGACGCAGGCTTTGAAACCAGCGTCAGCAAGTTTGACAGCAGCTTCAGCACGCTGCTGCTGGACCTGCTGGACAAGCTGAGCATCTACAGCACCAACGACTGCGAGCACAGCATGATCAGCATCATCTACAGGTACGTACGGTTTCAACACAATATAATGTGTTATAATACTTGATAAGGCCACTACCTGTTCCAAAGCGAACCAGTGTTTGCCTTTATTGTCTCGCCTTCAAAACGTTTTTGTTTTTTACGCTACGACAACATATTGGGGCCATTGTAGGTTAAAAAAATGTTTCTGTGTACTGTACTAGTTTAGTATCCAGTGTTAATGATTTAATAATCTAACAGAATATTGTATTTTCGTCGTATATTTGCCACTTTAATATCACAGAATATCCAAGTTATTTTCTCCTAAATTAAAAATGTTTTAATTTAGTTTTTTGTAAATATTGCCCCACCACTCTTTAACCTACAATACCTCATACAGAGCTGTACCACTAATTTAAGTATGAACATTATTTCGTATAGACTGAGCTACTGCAGATTAACCATTACAAAATGCATGTTTTTGCTAAATACTTTGCTAACTCAGCTCCTATGATTTCACAGGCTGGATTTCAATGGGTTCTACACCGAGCGGCTGGAGAAGATGGCTATAGAGCGGAGCCAGAAAGCTTCAGCGTAGCATGTTATGACTTTGTAACAAGCAGCAATATAAAGGCCCTTTCCTCATGTGTGTCCACCACTCCCTGCCAATGCAGATAGTTACCATAAAGACAAAATAACTGATGCTTCAGTGTGTATATTATATATTATGTACTGAAGAAAATGTAGCGTTACATTCTAAGGCTTGCATCCTCATTTCAATGCTTCAAATTGTACATTTTAAGAAATGTTGAAACTGTACCGAAATGTCACTCTGAATGGGTAACTCATTGTACCTGTAAAATAAAAAAGTATGTTTGTATTCATTAAAACAAGGCTTTACTGAATAAATGTAGACTCTTAGCATCTGCCTAACACTGTAAATCCCACCATAAAGATTTATTCTCATGTTCTACCCTTTATATATACAGTCTATGGTTCTACTATATAAACTGTATTTATATACTTTACACACAGTAGTACAGCGCTAAAGACGATAATAACCCTACAAGACCACAGTATGGCTGATTTATACATTTGAAACATGTATCATTCATTATACATTACATTAAAACCAAAAACGTATTATTTTCTTTCCATAAATAGAGTTAATTTATTGTGACTCAGAAGGTGTCAATGGCTGCCAACTACTCAGCATCGTTACTGCTGTCGGTCCTTTTAGCCTTTTAACTAATTAATAGTTACGAATTCGCACTCCAAAAATACAATGTACCTTAAGAGTTGCATTTAAAGTTATTGTTAGCCATCTACATTAACTCACGTACTGCCGTGTGCTTATATTGAATATCAGTAAAGTGCTTTTATTTTTGACATATTTCACTCCACCGGAAGTAGTTTGGGTGTTGTTTTTTATCAGCACGCTTGACGGTTTTATTCCGGTAATCTGCGAGGCGGCGATAAAGAGTCACCGATAAGGAGTCACCGGAGGCGGGACTTCTACGGAAGGCTGCTGGTGTCGATGATTCACAGTGTGGTAATGTTCACGGCGAGAGCAGAGCCAGTGACTGAGCAGAGGGCACCATCATGGGGACGAACATGTTCTCGCTGTGGCTGATATGGGGTAGGTTCTCACTTCTAATAAGAACATCTGCTATTGTCCTGCTTAAATACAACAAAGTTAAGAGAGTTTGGATACAAAGCTGTGAATGTGCTGTCCGCAATAGTGGAGGAAGTATTCAGTTCCTTTATTTAAAAAGGTAAAATGACTTATATAAAACTTTAGAAAATACTCTTTTACATGTAAAAGTAATCTCCAACAAATGCTTCTTCTCTAAAAAAGTATGCAAGTGTCTGTAAATGTTAAAAGTAGAAACATGTTCCCTTTACTATTATAGTTGCCTATATTATAGAACTGAATTATTATTACTAATGCATCATGTAAAAGCAGCATTTTACAGTTAAAAGGGAGCTCATTTTGAACTATTACCTTATTATTTCTATTATTGATTGATCTTTTGACTATTAATTGCTTGCTTAGTCTGTAGGTTTAAACATACTGTAAAAAGCAAGAAAGGTCCTCACAATTACCCATACCCTAAAGTTATACCTTCACGATGCTCCAAACTATTACTGATGTGTTAACTTGATTAAAATAATGAGAAGGAAAGCAGCAGCTCCGTTTGGTGCAGCTTGGACACTGTACGGGTTTTTGACCATTTGTTCTGTTAATAGACTAATTACCTAATAGTGTGAACTGTACTTGTATAAACTGCTAGTTTGGTAAATTACAAAGATCATATTTTTTAATTTTTGTTGTCAAATAAGTAAATAGTGCAACATTACTCTGTTATATAGTGGAGTAGATATTTGTAAAAGACTAAAGTACAAATAACTACGTTTTGAAGTAAATGAATTGACTTACAGTCCACCACAAGAAAGAGGGAATATCAACCAGCTCATATGTTCTTTTACAGATTTCTAGGATTACTCTTAGAAGTCTGTAAAACAGATTAAAGTGCAGTTTAAAGTTCAGATCTTTTGGCTATGGGTAATAGTGTTACTTGTGTGTGTAGTGTGTCTCGTGCAGAGCTCTGCGATGTTGTCTCATGTGGAGAGATATGACGTGGTCACTCCTCGGAGACAGAAGAGGAGCCTGCAGGACAACCAGGTGACCCCTCCTGCCTCACCTATAACACAGCATATAGGATCATCTCGTTGGATATGGTCAACAGTGTTTACAGCAACAACTCCCTAAAGATCATTCCTGTTTGTATTTACATTATTATTATTACATGTGTAGTACTAATGATGAATTACTGTGCATGCAGGATTGTTGCTGTAGCCGGTAGTATTTAGGAGTTCCTCTGTACTACTCTATATGATGTTGGATAGTGTGATCTAAAACAGTGCGTTATATTATATAACCTGATCACTTATTTTGTATGAATACACTATATTCAAAGTAAACACAATTGTCAAATAAATATTGTGCAGTAAAAAATGTAATGTTTCTATCTACTGTGTTATAGATTAAGCTACCAACAGTATATAAAGTACACTCGCTAAAGTTAGGTTCCTCTTCCTCTCTAGCTATGACAGGGCTGACTGCGGTCAAGCCAGCCTCCACTCGGGAAAACCTAGTCAAGCAGCCCGCACGTGATATTGCGGTGCGCGAATATCCTATGCATTACGGTAGAATCCTGGAAACACTGCCTATGTGTTTAGATGAGAATAAAACAAAAACTGTCCAGTATCAAAGACTCATTTCACTTCAGGGTGATAGCAGTCACTTAGTCCCATCTAGTCACTTAGAAAGAATCAGGACATTCTGATGTAGAGTTTCAAAATAAAAGACCTTTGAAATCTCTATTGTATGAGCTATCATCCCTGTGTTTAGATGAGAATAAAACAAAAACTGTCCAGTATCAAAGACTCATCTCACTTCAGGGTGATCGCAGGACACCCCATCTAGTCACTTAGAAAAAATCAGGACATTCTGATTTATTTTGAAAATAAAATGGTATGTATCACGATTGGGCATTTGTAAATTTTTGTTTTATTCTCATTTTAACACAGAGGGATGATAGCTCATATATGAGACTTCAAAGGTCTTTTATTTTGAAACTTTACATCAGAATGTCATGGTTTGTTCTGAGTGACTAGATGGGGTGTCCTGCTATCACCCTGGAGTGAGATGAGTCTTTGATACTGGACAGTTTTTGTTTTATTCTCATTTTAAGACAGAGGGATGATAGCTCATATATGAGACTTCAAAGGTCTTTTATTTTGAAACTGTACATCAGAATGTCCTGATGAGTCTTTGATACTGGACAGTTTTTGTTTTATTCTCATCTAAACACAGAGGCAGTGTTTCCAGGACTCTACCGTAATGCATAGGATATTCGCGCACCGTAATATCAGGTGCGGACTGGCTTGACTAGGTTTTCCCGAGTGGAGGCTGGCTTGACCGCAGTCATGACGTTCAGTTTTAATTCCAAGAGTTCCAGTTACTACACTTTGCTCCCAGATATCTAAAAATATCTTTAATATTTAAACTGTGTCCTATAGCCTCACTGTACGTCCATTAAATAAAACTTCAAATAAACAATAACAATCTAATTTCCTAGTAAGAGCTCATTTGAGTCTTGATACTTGGTTTAATGGAGTAACTCAACTCACAGCTGTTCGTTGAGGGTCAACGTGTTTCAAACTTCTTAGGGTTGGACCAGGAAAACAGTGTGTAGCTTGAAAGAAGCAGCATACTATCAACTATCTTACAATATGACTCTGTTTTCTGTCTACGCACAGGAAATAATTGATTTTATTGGCTGAATTCAGTGAAACTATTGCTGTATTAACTGGATTAGATGTGCCCTTGATCTGTAGCTGCGTGTCAGAGAAAAAGCACGCTCCGTGTAGATCAATATTTACATTCATTCATCACAATTGGTCATGGGGACACTTTTGTGCATCACTAACAGTAATCCAATAATATTATATTTATTATATCAAAAAATACAATATTATTCCACCAATAATTCACATTACCTGTAGCAGAAATAGTTTTTATTACTGCGGCATTGCTAATTTTACACAACTGAATGATGTGAGTGCTTCCATTATAGTTAATGAGTCTTGATAGTTGTTGTATGACTGACGGACATTTTTTAACAGCTTTATCCTGACACGGTTCAATACCAGTTCGCCATTGACGGGAGGACCCACACAATGAATCTGGAAAAAAACAGGTAAGCCATTTTTTGTTGATCACGTTTTTTCTTTTCAATCACTTTTAAACATGTCAATATTTGTAATGATTATTTATTTTAGGAATCTCATTGGGAAAGGCTACACTGAGACGCACTATTCAGAAGATGGGACACGGGTTACAACATCACCTAATGAGGTGAGTTAGCTTTCACAATCTATTATTTAACCTAAATACTAAACATGTGTATATACCTTACCTTAATAGTTCATGTGGAACTTCTCATTTCACCTGACCAGTACTTTTGACTCTGCGTGAACCCAACACGATAAAGATCTACAATTCCATACCTGTGATTCACAATGTCATGGTCATTAGAAACAAAGAAGCGCTTTGTGAGTCCCTTTACTCACTCTTCAATCTGATGCATGTATTCCTGTCCAGGAGCACTGCTACTATCAGGGTCACATTGAAGGCATGAAGGACTCTTCAGTCAGTGTTGGGATTTGTTCAGGCATTAGGTAAGAGCATCTGGATATTTTTAACAGCTTTAAACTTCCTATTTGTAATATTCCACTCAACATTTCTCCACTAGCAGTTTCTAAAACCATGTGTTCTTGTGAAATGTTGCTTCACTGTTGAAATGAGGTAACCTTATCGTATTACGTCACCCTCCCTGCACTATAACAGCTGTTTTAGTCCATTTTGTATCTTTTGATTGTGTTTTGAAATGTCATTCTGAGGACTTTCTTAAACCACAGCTGTCTGTGATTACAGTGGCTACGTGAGAGCCCAGCAGCAGGTGTACCTGATCGAGCCTCTGGGACAGTCTGAGGAAGGGGGCCATGCAGTGTACAGACCGGAGGACTTGAAGACCATCAACTCCTCGTCCAACACCCCCCCGCTGTACGACCAGGACCAGGCCCAGGACCCACGGCTCTCCAGCCTCTTCAGGTCCAGATCACGGGTAGGTGACATGGGTATGATTTCATAGTAAACCATAAACAAATGTCTGGTTTATTCTGTAAAATATAAATATAAATATAAAAGCTGTATTTCTGTTTCCTTCTTATCTTCAGAAAACCCAACCCGTTGCAGGTCCACAGAAGTTCGTCGAGCTGTTTGTGGTGGTGGACAATACTGAGGTAAATACCTTCATTTTATTC
Organism: Pseudochaenichthys georgianus; assembly: GCF_902827115.2. Classification (NCBI taxonomy): domain Eukaryota; kingdom Metazoa; phylum Chordata; class Actinopteri; order Perciformes; family Channichthyidae; genus Pseudochaenichthys; species Pseudochaenichthys georgianus. The sequence goes on along the minus strand of NC_047521.1, from coordinate 8,443,016 downwards.
TTTTACAACTATGACTTCCATGTAATGAAGTTGGTCCTTGGGCCACGAGATAGGGGACTTGCCGAAATAACTTTACGGAATTGCCCCCATGCATGCCCACGCGCAATAGCCATTGGTGATGGTCAGCAGACAAAGTCCGCGACCTAAGTGTGCTGATCCCTGGCATCACAAACTGCTTCTCAGGAGTGGGAACGTCACTTCTCTTGCGTAGAAGAACAAAGAGATGGAGAGGATAAACGACACCAACTCTATATAGTTGGGTTCACCTCTACACAATCCACTGGGTCTGGAACCCTAATCCAAGAGAGGGGCTGGACTCTTCTCCAGAGTCGAGAGCTGAGAGTCGAGGTGTTTGATTCCATGCTGAGTGTTCACCGAAGAAGCAGAGAGTCGCCTCTATGCTCGGTTACTGAGAGGAAGTCTTTGTTTGTGCTAATGCCCTGAGATACGTTCAGAGTGTCCGGCGCCTCTGTGTCTCCTGATGGGATCATACAAAGATCCTACTTACTGTAGAGTCTCTGTCAAATCTTCTGGCTAACTTCTGCGCTCGCATGTGCAACGATGGATTAACCTTGAACGAGGCTGATTTAAAGAATGGTGGCCAAAATGAATTTCCTCTTTTGAATGGCTGGGACCGAGGGAGTGGAGCACAGGCATCAGGAAGGAAGGGGCTTGACGTGTAGCCAGGACCTTTTCTGGTTGCTTCTTGGGTGCATCCATTTGGAGGTTTTGCAAGTACGTCCAACTGGTAAGAGTGCGGGTGGACCTAGAAAAGACTGGGTATATTCTTTATCCCATCTGGCCTCGGAATTCCTTAGCAGGAGTTGGAAATGTTGCTGGGGAGAAGGATGCCTGGACTACCTTGACGGCAGAGAATGAATGCATGGCTGGATATATGAACCTGATCATGTGTGTCTCTTCTCTTCTCTTCCTCTAGTATAAGCTATATGGAAGCGAGACTAAGTCCCGGGTCCTCGGAGCTATAAATCACGTTGACAAGGTAATTTCTAGTTTGGAACCGGTTTGCCTCGGGTCGTTCTATCAGGGCTCCTAGCCAGCCGCTCTCCGCTCATTCGCTCCTGACTAACGTTGATCCCTCTGCCTGCAGCTGTATCGAGCTCTGAACATTCGCGTCATGCTGGTGGGCTTGGAGATTTGGACGTACAGAGACTACATGGATGTTGACACTAATTCAGAGACCACCCTGGACCATTTCCTCCTGTGGCGGCAGGCCGATCTTCTGAAGAGGATCAAGCACGACAATGCCCAATTTGTGACGTGAGGACCAGTCCGTCATTTCTGTGCAGATGTTAAACAGTGGTGTTTCCAGTTGTACCTGATGTTTGGCTGTTTTCTCTCAACAGTGGCAAAGACTTTGACGGAAACACAGTTGGACTGGCAAATAAGTTTGCCATGTGTACCGAAAACTCAGGTGGAGTCAATCAGGTATACATTATGACCCATTACTTACAATTATAATTTAACGACTGGAGCAGAAGGGAGTGTTTTTAATCATTTATGAACCATCCATCTGAATTTAAAGCAACAGCTCTGCTTTTCTTATCCAGGATCACCATGGCAACCCAATAGGCCTTGCCTCTACTATCGCTCATGAGATGGGACATAACTTTGGCTTGTCCCATGATGCTGAAGGCTGTATGTGTGGTCCATCGTCCAGCAGTGGGAACTGTGTGATGGCAGAAAAACTCCGGTAAGGATGTCACGGCATGTGGACCTTTAAGTCCATCATGCTGCGTCTTATGAGTTAAAGAAATCACTGTGAATAAACAATTAAGCAATCACAGTTTTCTGGAGTCCACATGCTTTTTGGCCATTAAGTATATTTACTGTTAATAAAAAATGCATTTTATCGTAGGCAAAGCTGAATCTATTTACTCTTCTTCAGGACAGGAAATCAAGCATTCCCAGAGTTTTTCAGCGGCTGCAGTGTGGAGCAGCTAGCCGAGTTCATGGCGCGGGCGCAGCCCAGCTGCTTGTCCAGACCCAGCTCCATTACGAACATCGCTGCAGGTCCTAGCTGTGGCAACAACCTCCTGGACCCCGGAGAGGAGTGTGACTGCGGCCCTGTGGAGGTACATCTTTCAGCAGTGTCTGAGGCCAATGGCACTGGTTGGAACAGTCATGTTTGAAACCTTGGAAAGTTTCATTATAACCTTTGGTGAAGGAAGCACCCTTTGGGTTTCTGCTTTAGCCGACTGGTGTGGTTTCCTGTGTGCCAGTCTACAGCTAATACAAGGGAAGGCAGTGGTGACTCATCGCATCCCAAACTGGAGTTTGGCCTCAAACATGAAAACAGTTGTCCTGTTTGCTTACATCAGAGAGACACTACCCTTGTGTTGAAGATTTAAATCTGATCTGTTTAAACTTGCATGATTGTAATTCCTGTTGTATAAACAAACATGATCAGTGACAAAGATTGTCTTTATTCCAGGAATGTCAGAACCCTTGTTGTGATGCCTGGACTTGTCGCCTGACTGAAGGATTCCAGTGTGCTCAGGGAGAATGCTGTAACAACGGCCAGGTACTTTAGATTAAAAACACTGTGAAATCCCCATTCTACAAGAGAAGATGTTGCCAAGACAGCAGCACTGGGATGCTTCTCAGCTGTAGTCTGAGCTCAATGCTAACGTCAGCATGCTAACATGCTCCTGATGATACACAGGCAGGGGCGGACTGGCCATTGGGAGTACCGGGAGTCGGACAATTCACTAGCACCAATTCACCCCACCCCCCGTTGACAATTGACTAGTGGTACCGAGTTCGGTCTGCCGGTCGAGTTTCCCGGGCTGATCTTTAGTCCCAGTCCCCCCCCCCTTCAACTTTACCATATTGATTGTGTTAGAATGCTAATATGTGCTTACTTAGTAGCACATAAGACTACACTGATGTGAAGTTGTTTTTTGTTTTAAATATATATTTGTTGTCAAACCATAGTCTTGGACAAATTACAATTTTGAAAAAGTCTTGGGATCACCCAAACAGGATCCAAAATGTTAACCTCAAGGAACCTACAGGAAATGGCAGAGGATCACCAAACTCATTCGGGTCCATCCCCTGGGGATAACGAATGTGTAAACTATTTGTATTGCCAGTCCATCAAACAGATGTGTATGTATTCACACCGTTGCCGTTTGCACTTAGAGAGGAGTCAGAGGATTAACAATTTTACTTTATATATGAATGTCAATTGTACATTTCATAGCACTTCATCCAAACGTTGTTAGTACACTGTTGGGAAAATACTGAATGAACGACTTCCATATCAGAGGAGCACATGATAACAGAGGCCCTACGTAGCTGTGTGCGTACAGGATGTATGATTACCTAGAAGAGCGTCAGGACACACTGTTTTAGGCGTACGATCGCTATGTGACAACGATTAACACACGATCCAGCCTCTATGGAGATAAAGATATGACAAGCATGATCCTTTCTGGCGTGGGTCTTAGCTAATCTAAACTAAACATTCAATACTGCTTTGAACCGGTATTCTGCATCTTGTGACTGTAACCCTCTCTTGTATAAGCAAGGACACTGTTCAGGAACTAGGCGTACCAAATGCTCTGTATGTGATGACGACTTCCATTCTGGAGAGGATCAGAAATACATGCTTCCTGATATTGAAGCTCAAGCCAGTGACGAGTGATATCTTTCTGACAGACTGAAACTCAAACAACGTTACCGGCAGAAAGGCAAAAAGAAACCTCTCCACTGTGAAAGCCAGATCACTCTACCAAAAGACCACTCACACAGGCACACCCTGCTTCTGACTAATAACTGGGCATCACCATAGCACCAGGGGGAGGCTGCTCTTCAGCCACCCTCAAACAGCATTAACACGATAACAACAGGAAACAGAGGGTGATGTCCTGCGGTGCCCATGTGCTGACACACCACATCCTTCCTCTCTGAAGACAGTTTCAAAGACTGGAAGAGGTGGTGGAAGTCTTGGGCTATATAGATAAAATGTGATTGATTGATTGAAATGCACCTTTATGCTTAATAAATCCCCTCACGCTAACTGAAACCCACAGCTCACACCGGCAGGAGGTGTGTGCAGAGAGGCAGCCAGTGACTGTGACTTGCCTGAATACTGCACCGGAGAGTCGGAGCGGTGTCCTGAAGACAGCTTTGAGATGAACGGCACGCCGTGCTACGACCAGGCGCAGGGCTACTGCTCCAACGGGCAATGCCCCACACATCAGCAGCACTGCTGGAGGCTGTTTGGCCCAGGTGCGCTCCCCACAGAAACACAGGTTTCACTGTGTACAGTGTTCTTATATCAAAAAGCTACGCCTCAAGGGGCACACGTTCATATTAATATGAATATATCAGTGCATTTCAAAGGTTACTTTAATAGTGTGCATTTGTTTTAAATAAAAGGACTACAGGGAATTTAATGAATAATACTCTCATAGAAAAAAAAACTCCCCGCATCGACATAAGTGTGTTTTTAAAATGTCCATCTTTCGTGATATCCCAACATTATATAACACTCCAACTCTGAATAAGGCCTTACTATGCTTCCCTGTAGTGTGTTCTGTAGGTTTGTGTTCATGTGTCTGCAAAGACATTTTATATTGGACTCTTTTGTTTGCTTCCATAACATGGTGACATCACTATGTAACACTTGTGCTGCTATTGGCTAGTGCCCCAACACATTGTTCTAATAGGCAAAAGGGCAGGACATCTCTTAGCGGTTGACCAATCACAACAGAGCCGGACAGCTAACCAATCAGAGCAGACTGGGCTCTGGTTTCAGACAGAGGGTGAAAAGAGGTGCTGCAGCACAGGCAGTATGAGAACAATAAAGCATGTATGGAACTTTAAACATGTCACAGTCGAGACACGACATACAGATATGAACCCTTTAAGCCCTAAAATGATCCCCTAAAATCTTCTTATTTTACAACGTCTGAACGTGTTAAGGAAATGACAGCTGTGACCTATTTAAAGTAAGGCAACATTGTGGGTAAAGATATAAGTGTAAAAGACAAATAGAAAGTTAATAAATTAAACTTTTGGAGATTAGGATGTTTCATACTTTCGATTCAGTTTGATCATCTCTTTGAATCTCTTCTTGATGGGCTTCCATACGGTGCTTTAAAGTGCTAACTGGAATATCTTCTTTCTTCAGGGACCAGAGTTGCATCAGATGTGTGTTTTAATCTGAACAAACGGGGCGAAGAAGGTGCAAACTGTGGAAGGGACAAATCCAGCTACATCCCCTGCGCTGCACCGTACGTATACTCAACATGTATACTGAACGTTGCGCTGAAAGCACAGCGCGGTTTACTTTTTGATTTGATCTCAAAAGGCCCCTGAAGGAAACCGAGCACACAGAACTGAGAAGTACTGAAGACATCTGTATGTTGTAATCTGTCAACAAGCTCTTGACCATTTTGTTCTTTTGTTTTTTTAATAGGAATCTGAAGTGTGGGTCTATGTTTTGTGAAGGAGGAGGCGAGTCCATCTCAGGTAAAAGGGCAGACTTCCTCATGTTGGGCTTGGAATGTAAACTAGCAGTGGATGACGATAAGAGCAGAAACATCGACATGGTGCCAAAAGGAACCAAATGCGGACCGAACAAGGTAGAAGCCCCTGTTGGGACGCATCACGTGGAGTGTTGTGACTTATGGTGGATGCTTTGCTCAGATCAAACATGTGTGTGCAGGTCTGCCTCGACAACAGATGTGTGGATACGTCAGTTTATGGGAAAAAGGAGGACTGTTCAAAGAAATGCAACAACAATGGGGTAAGTGAGTTATTTTTGGGTTTCAAATCCCTTGCAGCTGTTTTCAATTGGACTTCTCTGGACCAAAGTTCACCTGCTCGACTCGTGCTTTAACCAAAGTGTTTGCATCTTATATTCAGGTGTGTAACCACAAGAACGAGTGCCACTGTAACCCTGGCTGGGCTCCACCCTACTGTGACATCCAGTATGCAGATTTACCCCAAGGTACGGGACACGTCTCTGGATCTGATATGACAGTAGATAATATACAAAGTCCAATTCTGTGAGCAGCTAAATACAAAATGTAATATTGGTTTAAACCGTGAGCTCTCATTGGGCAGCTCAGACAGAAACAGGTCCCAACGGCTCCATGAATCGTTCTTCCAGTAAGAAACATCAATGATTCATTATGAAAGATCTGCTATTTATTCTAACTGACCTAAGTGTTCTTGGTGTATCTTGGTGACTTCAGTTATTATTAGGAGTCACAATTGTCCTTCAAGCCACACTTTTCCATGTATCAACTTATAGGAAGTTGCCTTTCACGTATGACATCACATTAGCAAACTAGTTAAGAAACCATGTATTCTTCAGTTAACGGCTAAAGCGAAATGAACAGGAAGGAAAGACACTTTGCGGTCATCAGTTTTGAAATATCTTGGCGCCACACTTTCTTCACTAGAACCAGCAGCGGCGCCAGAGATTTTCTTTTGGGGGTGCTGTGGGGTAGCTTGACGTTTCATAGAGGGTGCTCAAACATTTAGGGTTTCCCATTAAGGTACCGGGCGCTACAGTGGAACTTTCTACTGCAACACTCCCTACGTGCACACAGTGTACGCGCAACAGTTACAATGAAGGCTCGATATCAGCTCACGGCATACAGGTGTAAGCAGGGGTAAAGTGCTATTTCTATTATAAGTGGGGGGTGGACCTAACATCGTGCTGAACCTCTAGGGGGGGCCCCGGACCCCCTAGCGCCCCCCCTAGCGCCGCCACTGACTAGAACAGAACAAAGAAACCTGTATTCTAAGTAAGATGATAAATCAATGATATGACAGAAATGCTGTAAGACTGTTGACTACTTGGAAATAACGGTTTTTCTGTCAACATATCAGCTTCCTTCTGGTTTTTAGAAGAAGCCACTTTATCAAAACCACAAGAGGAAATTCCGTATTTGCTCCCTTTAGTATTATAACAGTTTCCTTGTTTTAACATGATCCTTTTTGAATTGTAGAATGTTCTTTGTTCACATCATTAGGGTTTAAAGACTCATGTTCTAACCTGGCTTCAGGACTTCACACACAAAGCTGTAGAAACAGATGCGGCTCTGTAACAGTCTGATTTCCCTGCCTGCAGTTCAGAGCGGGATAATAGCCGGAGTGTGTGCAGCTCTCTCCATCCTCCTGACCGTCACCGTGGTGACTGCAGGGCTGATGTGTTGTAAAAAGGACAACACGGACAACACGGACAACTTCACCTACAAAAGGTAAGTCATCCTAAAATGTTTTCTCTGTTCCCGTCTTCCATATTCCAGTTCAATATATTTAGTTCTTTAACAGGAAAGGGAATTCTGCTCCAGACAAGCTGAACCCGATGTTTCAGGACGGGAGTGTTAAGGACAGACCTCAGATCAGTGCGCCCACTTTCATGGCGTCAACAGCAACACAAGCCTACGCTCCTCTGATTGTTACCGTGACTCCCAGCAGAGCCGCTCCACAGGTACAGACTACAGCACCGCTACAAAAAGGATTACTCATGGAAAGTCATTTTCAAAAATCATTAACTCGTGTCCTTCCAGTCAAATAGCTTGGAAGGTCTGCTGTGCCAATGCAAAGTACTGTGATGGTTAATAAGTGCCTTTTTCTTCCAGCCACCAAAGAAACTGTCTCCAGTCTCTCCGACAGCACAAACTGAGCCGGTAAGATTACAAAAACAACAGCTTGCTATTTGATCTAATGCATAATGCAAACTAAAGATCTTCTTCAGGGTTGGCGTCTTAAGACGGCTGCGTACATCTCATTTATTTAAGCTACGGAAATCTGTTTGAGACAGACGTGTGGTGTGTACCTGCTGAAAGGGGGAACCTGCATTCTTTTCTCAGAGTCAGCAAATCCCACAAAACGACTAAAGCAAACATTGTGCTGATCTGTGTACATTCCAACTGAACAGTTATTTTCAAAACAGCTCACAAATATTTAATAGTTTTTGAAGTACTCTCAGAAGGTGGCCAACTGTAGTCTTTACCCAACGTCACTCAATCAGGGGGATATTGTGCATTTGTTGGAGACTATTTTCAGCAGAAGTGAGTATTAGCAGCACTAGTATGGTCTTTGTGGCGAACCGTCAGGGCCTTCAAGGTATCCAGAGAACACCCTGGAACACTCGGATAAAAAAAAAAAATCGATTTAATTATATAAATAAAATGTATATAAAATGAATAAATGAGAATGGTATCTGTGTTGTTGATCACAGATACACACAGTGTTACGTTGATTTGTTTGTCCTTCTCGGACCATGCACTACGCATTTCAGTAGTTTTGTGTTAGAAAAGAAAGCAACCAATCAGATCTCTTTCTGGGTCTCTGGGTAGAATATCCTTCACCAAGGTATTCTACATCCTTGATAGGATGCCCTGGCCGTTGCACTGAATGAGAGCGTACGTTTGGACTGACAGTTTGATCAACCAATCATATTGATTTGTAGCCAATGGGCGTGTTCTTTCAGAGTTCCCCTCGGTTCCAGGGTGTTCTAGAAGGCCCGCTAGTTAACTGGCTCGAGACAGAGGATCTAGAACGAATGCGACGAAGCAATTCATGCCGTTTTATTGTTTTTAACGTTGAAATGACGAGTGCAGCAGGTGCAGATGAAGTTGTTGCGAGTACCCTTTGATGTGATCGCCACGGTTCGCCACCGGATTGGTTCATCATTTATTGTTAAACTGCTGTTAACTCTGGGTTTATCTGTTTACGCCAGGAGATAAAGCAACAACACACATGTTCTTCTTTACCACAGGCAAAGCTTCTACCTCCATCTCTGCCTCCTCCGAGTAAAGCTCAGGTGAGTCTCACCTCAAGCTGCTCTCACCAGGCTCTGCAGAGGACGAGTTCACTTTAAACACTGTTCAGTCGAGCCAAAGCTCATCAGGGTAACAACTTTATGATATGATTTATGTTGTTTTATTTTAGCTTCTTTAACACGAGTTCTTCATCCATGTCCTGTTTCTCATGCTACTGTAACATGAGAGTGGCTACTCTGGGAATCACT